>NC_085873.1:14787585-15087585 GCF_034702125.1 Engraulis encrasicolus
TATTATTATTATCATATCGTTTGTCAAGATCCAGTTGGGGGAGCGCACGTCAGAGCTCCCGGAGCGCGCCTCAGAGCTTCCGGAGCGCGCGTCAGAGCTTCCGGAGCTAGCTCCGCCTTGCTCCCCCTCAAAAAAAGCCCTGGCTAGCCTACACGTTTTGGCCGGTGATGAAAACAGTTATAAAGCCCTGCATGCACTTTCACTGGGACTTCTGGCGAGTCCATCGTTCTCTGGAATGTTTAACTTGACCCTCTGTAGGCTGTAGCCTACTTGGAGATCCACCACCATTTTTCAGCAGAGGTAAAAGTGAAAGTGATGCAATGCTGCGCATGCCATTGAGTCCCAAACTGTTAGGCTTCACTTCTCAAAGGGCATGAAACGGTTTTGCAAATGCAATGCCCTTTGTTGTGTTCACTGATATATTGGTAAAAAATAGCCCACAACAAAACAGAATCGTTCCTCGACAGCACAGCAGCCAGCGTGAGTCAAGTGATTATAAGCATAACGTGATTGGGGACAACGACGGTGGGGACGAGAGCGCAAGCAATATTGCGTGCTGCTTATGACAAGTTCATTTACATAGGCTATTCACAAATATTTTCAGTTTTGTTCAGTTTCATATTAGGCCTACTGGTCTTTTGTAACGTTAAGTAGGCCTAGGCCTATTTAAAATGAGCTAATATTATTTACTGACTGATTGCAGTCATTTTTGTCGGACATTTTGTCCGGCCACATTTTATTTTGCCGGTCATTCATGCATGCAAACGGCCAATGTCCGGCCACAGCCGGCTAACGTGAACCCTGATCCAGCCATAGCCCAATTTGCGCGAAAGAGATTAGGCCTACTATATCGGCCAGGCACGCACGCAGCATTCACAATGAAGGATGGAAATTACTGCTTTGTTGTGGACAAGGCATTTGCGCATCTCAATTCGGAGGGAAATGTTGCCTATGCGCACAAGTCAAACACCAAAGTGGTCCAGCAGGTGGACCGCTTTAGAAAAAAGAAAACACATCTTGTTGTAGGAGCCCTATACTTGGCGTGATGACTGTCATGAAGTGTTAATTAGGCTATAGCCTATATGTAGCCTAGGCCTACCACATTTTAAAAAATATAGGCCTATTGGTTATGCCAGACTAGTAGTCATACATTTTCCCTCCTGTGACCATGCGAGCAGCCGCGCAATGAGAACATGGCGTTTCTTACATTCGTATTTATTAGTTTTTCCCCCCTCACCGACAACAGTGCTGGGACTGATTGCTAGGTTACTTTTTTATTGTATTTTTTATTGTATTATCCTTTTTGAAAGGAAGTTTGTCGACGTCAGTGAAGTCAGCGCAACATGGATTGGTTCAAAGTGTTCAAAGTTGCGGGAAATCGCGGTGATTGGTTAAAGTTGCGCTCTCGCGCAGAATTCGCGGGAATTCATTGAAGTTGCGAAAAACGACACAACATCGCGATTTCCTGGGGGGACTGGGCAAAGGACACACTGTTTGCTTGCTTATCTCTTTTATTGTTTAAACAGCAATGTTCGGCGAGGTCAGATTAAACTGAGCTGTGTTCCAGGTTAGATTAAGACAGGGGTGGTCGCAGAGATACTGCAGGGAGGTCACAGACACTCTTCATAGAAATGGTAATAGTGAACATAACTCCATAAATTGGTTAGTAACAATATTCACTTCTACCGCTAATAAATGTTCTTACCTTTCCTTTCAATTTCAAATGAAAGTTTAGCAATATTTATGGAAAAAATATGTTTGTCGTCTGGGAACATGGGGGAGCCTGCCAATGCCCCCTGGACCTCATCACAATAGACTACTGCCCCCCAATGGCAACTAAGCACCTTCCCGGCTCAGCTGTAATTCTTTCAAACACAAATGCTGACATATTTAGGTTTTTAGAGCTGGTCTTAGAATTCTAAGCATAAGTGGGTTAAAAGTGACAACCCAACAATACAGAAGATCGATATCGAATCGAATCGAATTGGATCGTGAATCGAATTGGATCGTGACCTTCTGGATCGGAATCGAATTGATCCAGGAAATTTGGATCGATTCCCAGCCCAAATGGATGGCTGGATTTATTTACATAGATAAAAATAGATTTACATAGATAAAAATAGATTTAAAAAGTGAAATAAAAGTATGTCTAGTCGCTCGCCAAGCAGGATAATGTTGTTTTGCTGCAAAAAGAACTGCCTTGGCCTGTGTGATGAGAAAAATGTTGGTGTTTTTGGATCCTTAAAAGATATACTAGCTAGAAAGCCAAGAGTGCGGAGAGATCTCACGGCTCCACGGGACCACCACACAACACACCCACAAAAATACAGACGTATTGTGTGGCTTATCATAAAAAACAGCTAAATTGAAGTATTTTTAATAAAATAATTTTGACAAATCCCTTCAACAAAAGCCTTAATCCAGCAGGACATGTTGTGGGCCGTGTGGAAACAAAGCAGGGTTAAGTTGTACGAGAGCGGCCCGTGAGCTGGAATGAGATGTGAGGCCTGCCAACACAAACGCTCCAAGATTCCTGCGGAGCTGTAGGAGAGCTCCATTACGGCTACCCAAAACAACACACACGGACGCACGCTCGCACGCATGCAGGCACGCACACATGCACAGACGGACGGACGGCACACGCACCTCACAATAATGCTACCCAAAACAACTTTGAGACAGCATGGACGATGGATGCACGGACGCACGCACCTCATAGTAATGCTAACCAAAACAACTTTAAGACAGAATGGATTGGAGGGACACATGCACACAAACACACCTCACGGTACGGTAATGTTACCCAAAACAACCTACCGTAAACACAGTACGCACGCATGCACAAACACACCTCACAGTAATGCTAACCAAAACAACTTAAGACACCACACAGGCACACACCTCAGAGTAATGCTGTAGTAATGCTCTGTGCTAAAGCAAAACACATGGTCCTGTTCGCTGTGTAGTAGCAGTGTGTTATTCATGTTTGGAGGGGGCTTTAAGAAGATTTGATTAAATTGATTCAATAATATTAGAGAGGTCTACTACTGTGCGTCTCTGTGTATACAGCCTTCTTCCTTTTTCCTTGTTTGACTGGATGTGAAAATGGTAAGCTCCAATGGCAACCAGTTTCTCTCTCACACACACACACACACACACACACACACACACAGAAAGAGAGAGAGAGAGAGAGACAGAGACAGAGAGAGAGAGAGAGAGAGAGTGAGAGAGACAGAGAGAGAGAGAGAGAGAGAGAGAGAGACAGAGACAGAGAGAGAGACAGAGAGAGAGAGAGAGACAGAAATAATCAGGCAGCTTACAAGTTAAGCTTTTTACAGTCGAACTATATGGTGTTACTAAGTTGTTTTCTAAAGTAGAGCGATCATTTACATAAGGTGACCATTTTGCACAACATTAATGGGGTCAATAAAAGCAGTTAAGATTAACAACAGAAAGCTTCTTCAAAAGGGTAAAAAATGCGGCATTACACAATAAAAATAATTAGTGTGTGGTTTGCCATTTGTTTTTTTGGGTCGTTTGCCAGCACGCAACAGAAGTCTGCTGAGGACAATACTAAGAAGCTGGATCAGGAGTAAACTAGGTTAAGTTAAGAGGTAAATCATAATTAGATGATTTAGATGATGTTCTATTAGATGATTTACCTGATTTACTCCTGAACCAGCTTCTTAGTATACCCCTCAGATCTTGTTGTATTTTGTGAATTGTCTGCAAATGTATGCATCAAAGACAAAAATGGGAGAAAAGACGCACTAACATGCGTGCGCGCGCACACGCACACACACACACGTTTATGAGAATTTCTTTCAAAGGTGGTATCACGCTGAAGGCTTACACACTTTTAATCCTTTAAAGACTTCCACCATGTGACATGAGCTCTACTCCACTCACGTCTCCACCGTATCCCACTGTGATTGTAATACGATTTAGAGACTTGTTGGAAGTGACTCAAAGGCGTTCTTGGAAACCTTTGAAAATAAACAAAAAGGTTGTAGTACTCCTTTCCGCATGGTTACCAACAATGGCAGACACACATCACCTTCTAACCGCAGAGATACACCAGCGGCGATCTGAGCGAGTCGAGCGACGGAAGTAATTGACTTTGTATTGAGTCGAGAGACAAAAGCGATTCTGGAGACTAGAGCGATTTGCGCGACGAGCGCGACAATTTGAAGTTGAAATCTTTTCAACTTTTTATGACGCGGTTCGGCGACAAGCCGCGACAGCCAATGACTGTATAGAGGTCAGTGACCACAGCCAATGGGAATGCTTGAATGCTTTGCCTTCCGCCTGTACGGACATACTCTAGTCTCCTCAGTCTCTCGTATCGCTTGCTGCTACACTCTGTCGCTTGAGTCGCGTCGCCGCTGGTGTATCTCTGCGGCTAGTTAACACAATCAGAAGTGTGATAGGTCTAACACTTGCTTACTTCGGGCTCAGGCCTCATTCAACAAGACAAAGTTGAGGAAAAAAAATCAGTCCAAGTGTTTTGGAGTGGAAGGAAAAATCCGTTTTCATGCATTTGTAATTTTTCCAGACAGAAGAACGCATTATAAAACAGACGCAATCGCATACATGTCATCCCCACAGCAGGTCTTGGTGTGAAAGACATCTTTTCCTGGTTGGGAACCGGTCATGACATTACATTTCATCACATTACACTTAGCTGATGCTTTTATCTAAAGCGACTTACAGATACAGGGTATTGGTTACAGTCCCTGGAAAATGAGGGGTAGGTGCCTTGCTCAAGGGCACTTCATCAATGGATGTAGGAACAGGTAACGGTGGGATTCGAACGTGCAACCCTCTGATCATAAGACCACCTCCTTAACTATTAGGCCCACACGGCTGCCCAAATTCTCCAAAGTCACCTGATTGGATCCGACAGTCAACCAGAAGTTTTCCATTAACGCAAGCTGTGAAAGGTCCTCCTAGATGATATCATCATGCATGACCAACAAGACAACATAAGGCCATGTAATGCTTTTCAGAGTTCCCAGCAGGAGAAGACTAGACTGGACCTGTGGATAAGGGAGAACAGACACAGACTTGTTTCAGGAGGTGTGGACTCTGAAATCATTGGATGTTACTTACAAGAAGTGTCCAGCACTGATTCTTTATGGCTTCACTACTATTTTGTTGGCATGTCAACATTTCAGCTGTAAGCCTTTGAAACAATGAAACTTTGAAGAGCTGCACCGACTGCAAACAAAGACTTTCAAGATGTGTGGGTCCTAAGATGATTGAATCTTCCTTAACCCTTGTGTTAAGTTCAGGAGTGCTCCAGTACAGTAGGACATCTTGCGGGACATCATAAATCTCAATGTAACGTAGTTTGAGTGAGTTGAGTCGTCAGTGCAAGAGGACAAGACTGGCCCTGGGGATTATAGACAGCCTGGCGGTAAACTGAGGTGAAGTTTGCTGAAGTTTGCTAATCGATTGGATGCGCCGGCAGTCTTAACCCCTTGTGTGAGTTCCCAGCAGGGGAAGACTAGACAGGGGATTAAGGGGGGGGGGGGGGGGGGGCAGACAATAACAATTAGGAAGATCACAGCACTTTAGAGTGATTTCATGGGCGGCCAGCCATGACTCAATGGTTAGAGCACTGGCTTTTAGATCAGAGGGTTGCAGGTTCAAATCCCATTCTTACCTTACTCCACATCACTCCAGGGTCTATAACCAATACCCTGTAACTGTAAGTCACTATGGATAAAGGTGTCAGCTAAATGTAAAGTAATGTAATGACGAAGATCATAGCACTTTACTGTCAACAGCACAAGTCCACAGGAGAAAAAGGCACAGACTTCCCACTGTATAGGGGGGGGGTTAACTGGACAAAGATCTAATAAGAGGTGAGAGAGAGAGAGAGAGAGAGAGAGAGAGAGAGAGAGAGAGAGAGAGAGAGAGAGAGAGAGAGAGAGAGAGAGAGAGAGAGAGAGAGAGAGAGAGAGAGAGAGAGACAGACAGACAGACAGACAGACAGACAGACAGACAGACAGACAGACAGACAGACAGACAGAGAACTTCTAGGTATTTACAGGCCTACAAAGTAGGTAAGGAATTGGGAGGCCTATGGAAGAAGTGAAAAGAGAAAGCGGTGGACCAACAAGGTCAAAAAACACAAAAAAACAAGTCATGGTCTCATGACAGAAACCAGCGTGTTCTTTTACTTTTGCCTATCAAGCATCAGGTGATGCCCAATAGGGGGCAATAAAACAAGACTGAGGGCCACAAGCACATGATAACCCCAGCAGGCAAAGGGTGAGGAGAGGTTAAAAGAGGAGAGGAGAAGAGATAACAAACTCACGATGTGTTGATGCAACGATTCTAATTATTTAATGTTTGCTTCCTCAATTTCTTGTCTTCGTTATTCCTTTACTGTTATCTTTTGTGAAGCACACTGAACTGTTTGAGTATGAAATGCGTTATACAAATAAAGTTGCCTTGCCTGATGAGTTTGCACTGGTCTATGAATAACAGGCAAGTGTCAGTCTGCAAGAGCACCAAAGTAAGTGGCATTTCCCTCAGGGATAGACGGGGAAGAGGGTGAAGTTTTATGATTTTTGCTTCTGCTCCATCAGTCTGCCCACAGCATCACATGACTCTGGCAAATGGACTCATATGACAGAGAGAGAGAGAGAGAGAGAGAGAGAGACAGAGAGAGAGAGAGAGAGAGAGAGAGAGAGAGAGAGAGAGAGAGAGAGAGAGAGCGAGAGAGCGAGAGAGAGAGAGAGAGAGAGAGAGAAGGTGGGAGGGAGAGGAGCTCAGACAGAGGAGAGAGTGGGTGAGATAATGACGAGTGTGACAGAGATAGAAAGAGAGAGATAGAAAGAGAGAAAAAGAAAGAGAGAGAGAGAGCAAGAGAGAGATAGAGGGAACAAGTGTGGGAGAGAGAGAGAGAGAGAGAGAGAGAGAGAGAGAAAGAGAGAAAGAGAGAAAGAGAGAGAGAGAGAGAGAGAGAGAGAGAGAGGGGGTATCTCTCGACTACCCAGCTCTTTCTCCCCTTCTCTCCTACTCCAGCATAATGTCCTCATTGTGCCCCGGCTGCCACAGAGGCCACACTGTATCTCCACTCTATTGGCCGACTATCATCACTCTATTGGTGGCTCTCTCACTGTATGAGCACTCCATTGGCTGGCCTCTCACGGTAAATTCACATACAAGGTTCGAACACGCAGGGAGTGAGGTTCCCGGGCTCTTCAGTTGTCCTTTTCACACTGGACAATCTGCATGCGTGTTCTATCCATCCCGTCCCAGCCTTTCCAGCCCATACATTCCAACGGGAGTCCGTTCATTCATAGCATGTGCACGCATACACGCTCTCACAGAAAATCGACTCATGTTCCATTTTCAAGTTGCAACGCACACTTGTGAAGGCTCCCGCTCACACTGCGTTGCCACTGCGCTTTGGTGTGAAAGGAATAACCTGTTTTCATGTTTTCTAACCACCATTTCAAACTGAGCACGGATTAGGGATGCAAATTATCGATTAATTCATTAATCATTAGTTGATAGTCTTATCGATCGACTTACGATTAATTGATAAGCGGTGTTTCCCCCGCCCCCCGAAATCTCAATGTTTCTCGGAAATAAACTACTAAATCTAAAAAATTTAATTAAAAATGTACATACCATACCATGATTGATACTGTGATTTAAATATTCCCACTATTCACAACCCTCTTCACACACACTCTTCATATGCCCATTTCACCTGGGTCTCTTGTCAGTTGAATTGTCGATTAATGTAATTAATGTTTTAATCGATTAATGCATTGGTCGATTAATCGATTAATCATTTGCATCCCTAGCACGGATACATTCGGACACATTTCGCCTACGCCCTGTGCTTGCATTGCCGAATGTGAATGAGAAGTCACACTGCATCTCCAGTCTATTGGCTGGCCTCTCTTAGTCACCTGCCCCATCTTCAGTTGACCAGCCACGCTTTTCTGACTAACGTGACCAGGGAAGCCGGCAGCAGAGGACACAGGGGTCAACTACTGTTTCACGGTGTAGTGTGGTGTGTGTGTAATGTGTGCGTGTGTGTGCGGTGGTGTGTGTGTGTGATTGTGTGTGTGTGTGCGCTTGCGTGCGTGCATACGTGCGTGCATACGTGAGGCTGGCTGGTGATAAGTTGCACTTGGGTGGGACTTGGCTTTCAGCACAGTGCTGCTGAGAGCTCTCTGGCCCAGGGCCTGTGTATTTGGCAAAGTCAGGCTTATTGAACTAACACTTTCAGGCTTATTGAACTAACACTTTCAGGCTTATTGAACTAACACTTTCAGAGAAGTTGGGCCGGGTGAGTTTGGAGGCAAATTACAACCATTTACTCACTCACAATCTAGTGGACTGCTGTAGAAAGTGCAGAAAGGGGTGGTGCCAAACATTCTCTTAGTCAGGGCTCTACCAAATGCTGGTGAAATTTCAGTTCGGCTGGTAGAAACAAAACTCCTTACAAGCCACTTTGACCCATTAGTGAGTGTGTGTTTGGCTAGTGAGATGAACATCTACTAGCCATTTTGGCGGGTGATGAAAATGAATTTACTTTATCTTGCTGTACTGGTGGAAGTGTGTTCAGTTGGCACCTTATTTGGAAACAAATTATTATTACTTTCATGCAGAACATTTCAGGAAATGCAGAGAATTTCATGCAGAAAGTGTTCAAGCACCGAAAAGTGTTTCATTTTTCAGCAAGTTCATCTGGCTTTCATCTGGTAAAATAAGCAACGCAATATCCATATGGGTAGTTTACCTAAAGCAATATCAATATGGGTAGTTTACCTAAAGCAATATCAATACGGGTAGTTTACCTAAAGCAATATCAATACGGGTAGTTTACCTAAAGCAATATCAATACGGGTAGTTTACCTAAAGCAATATCAATACGGGTAGTTCACCTAAAGCAATATCAATATGGGTAGTTCACCTAAGGCAATATCAATATGGGTAGTTCACCTAAAGCAATATCAATATGGGTAATATGGGTAGTTTACCTAAAGCAATATCAATATGAGTAGTTCACCTAAAGCAATATCAATATGGGTAGTTCACCTAAAGCAATATCAATATGAGTAGTTCACCTAAAGCAATATCAATATGGGTAGTTCACCTAAAGCATTTTTGAAAAGCTTGCATGTCGTTATAACGCTATATCTGTGATACGCAAGCATGCCACACAAACACACACCAGTAGCAACATTACAAAGTCTTTAAAGGCTAACTTAACATTTGATATGGAAACGATGAAGACATTGCCACAAAGAAAGGGTGGATATGGAAGATTCAAGAATTTGTCAAAAAGGCAACAACATTGTGTTTTGGCTCAAAACTTTTGAGGACAACACTCAGTAGTAGTAGTAGTAGAAGTAGTAGTAGTAGTAGTAGTATACCAAGTAAAGTGTGCAGCAGATATAAAAAGTGACACCAGTGCTTGATGGAAGAAGTCTGTCTCACAACGCAGCCACTGACTCTGTTGGTACACAGCCATGCCTTAGTGACAGCTCAGGCCCTAGGATTAGCAGGCCAGCAGACGAACGACGGGAACTATAATAGCACGGTGACATCAGGATATGCAACATCATGTCAACAAAGTCGCAACATGACTGGCCATGACTGTCAAACACAGAGAAGTTCCAACAGCACTTCTGCAAACCTCTGTAGATGGACAGGTGGGTAGGCTATTACCACAGGGAGGTTGCCATTCAAGTGTAAAAAGTCCTGCACACTGTCCATTCCACCAGCAAGCTTTGATACAATTTTTCATTCATGCGACTTTCTAAACGTCAGGAATGGATAGTGTGAGGGATCTTTTGTTTTGCACTTCAACACAGATAACACACCAAGCTCCATACACACCAAGCTTCTTAATCTCCACACCAGACTGCTAACTATTGTACAATATGTAAGTGGCACTGATGTATTCATTATGCACTAAGATACTGACACTGAGGGGGGGCGCTGTGGCGCAGCGCGCTAAGCCCCCCACATTTGGGCTTGCATGCCCACCCACGGGGACCCCGGTTCGAGTCCGGCCGGGTTCATTTCCCGATCCTCCCCTGTCTCTCTGTCCAATTCACTTCCTGTCACCATCTTCGACTGTCCTATCAAATAGGCATAAAAGCACCTAAAAAATATATTAAAAAAAGAAAATGACACTGGTGAGACAATAAGGTCAAATCTATGAGGAATGAAGCAACAAACAAATTAACGGCTGTCATTTGAATGTGTGAATTTGAATTTGAGAATTTAATTTGTGGACTAATATAGGTCGCACTCAAATATAAGCCACACCCACTCAAATGAACTCTGTTAACGCAGAGCGTTAGGTTACCTAAGACTCCTTGCATTATCATAGCAATGTGGTTATGATGTAGTTGAGACCCGTCGACAGACCCATCTGCAGTAAGAGGCCACAACAATTGTACATATAGGCCACACCTCTGTATGAGCCACAGATGCCCACATTGAAATATAAGATATTAACAAAACATTAGTTCCCTTCTCTTTTGTTCTCGTCACATCTGATATTCTATACATTAGCTGCATCGTATGCTGTATCGTGAGCTGCAGGGTTTAAATCATAAGGAAAAGGTTCGGCTTGTAGGCCGGAAATCTAAAACCCTACTTGTAAACAATATTAATGACACCAATACCAGCATCTCATATTCAGCCCTGCCATGGCCTAACGGTAGGGCACTGGGTTACTACACCGGCGACCCGGGTTTGATTCCTGCAGGGTCATTTGCCGATCCTTCCCCGTCTCTCTCTCCCCACTCATTTTCTGTCTCTCCTCCACTGTCCTGTCAAAAATAAAGGCAAAAAAGCCCTAAAAATATATATATATTAAAGAATTTCATATTCAAGGGATGTGTGACAGGGTCTGGATTAGAAAGTCTTAGTTATGAACGAGACTGGCGGATTTTGACATAATATTAAGGCAGCCAGGTCTCTTGAGGTCAACAGGATGCCGTGTCTACGTGTAGTCTGAGGCCGTGTCTCGTCTGAGCGAGGCCACTTATAGGCCACCGATGGCTTTTTATTGGCACACACATTAGTAAACTGGGTCGTAAAACGCCCCTTGACCTCCACCGCATAGAGCTCCATGAATGACCACTGCTGTTATCAAGCAAGAAAGCACCCAGGGGAAAAAACCTTAATCACCATCCTCCTTTCATCACACTAAACACCTGGTAAACATGGTCTGGTATGCTGTGGATTGCTTTATTCACTTATTAGGGTCAGATTAAGAGGCAGCCTATAGGCCCTGCCCTGGGAGACCTGGATTTCAGTGTTAGGAATGTACTGTAAGCTATGGCTCCGCAGAATAAATCAGTTAAAACTTCATTAACATCAAGCTTGACCCATAGCTGCAGTATGAGGCCTGGATTTCAGTGTTCAAATGTACTGTATAGCCTCAGGCTTGCGCAACCATCATCAAGCTTGACCCCACAGCTACAATATGTGGAACAACAGAGGCAGCCCAGCTTTTGGAACTGGGACCCCCTTTGGGCCCAACGCCGGAGACAGATGAAGGCAAAACGAGCGAAGCAGCTTCTGTGTTCCATTCTGACAGCTCTATGGTCAACAGGTCGTAGCGGCGAAATCAAATCAATTAAAACTGACTGACTGACAGCTGCAGGCGAAATTCTATCCTCATTTGCATAATATTAAGCCTGGACAAATATTTTCACTTCTCTTCGCCCCTGTTCGCTTGCCTTCGGCCCACTTCACTTCTCTCAATGGAATGAATGGTGAAGTTCGCTTCGCTTGGCCAAATGTGCATGCATGTATCCCTGGCGTAAGAGTATTTTTGGGGCCCTTCTAAATCTGTTGCCTCCATTTATGTTGCGTTGTGGATGTTTCACTCGTCCAGTTTGCCGAATAGCATTGCAAGAGTCAATGCACATAATCTATGCAGTCTATTCTCGCCTACACCTGGGGTGCAAAATGTCACCGTTTGTGCCAGGGCGTGACTAATGCGAGTTCTATTTTGGCATCAATAAGGAGACACATGATGGCATTTTGCTGTGTGCTCCCTGCTGGGTGCTCACACAAAACCATGACCTATGAATTCAGAAGCACCATTAACATGTTTGGAAACTAAGAAACCTGACCTAAATTACTTTATTTGTAATTTCAAGATCCACAGAGGAAATGGCTGAAAACATGTCAACTGAGCCTTATCTCTCTCCGTCTTCGACTCAGTTGCATGCATCAGTCTCACGCACTGATAAGACGAGTTTGACAATTTCAGAGGAGGCCCTCGAGTCGATGCAAAGAACACACAGGATGCCAGAAGAGAGAGGCAGTCGGGGAAATACTCGGACCAGAAGGGAACTCAGGAAGTTTTCCTTTCCGGAACATTCCGAGCCCTTCCCAAGTCCTTCCTCCGACTGTCTAGGAAGATATACTCCATAAAAGCCTGTAACCCTTGGCCTAGAGCAATGCAGCTAGACTCATGGAGCTGTTAGTGGTTGTCTGATTGCTTGCCGCCCAGACCAGGTGTGTCCCCTTTATTATTACTTTTAAGCACATAGCTGTCTTTACTATGTCGCTTCCTATTGCATTGTGTCTGAAGTCTTAAACATAAGCCAACATGTATAACAACATCTGTATGCACCTTATTATGCACAGTGAAAAGGGTGGCACCATTTCTATTTTGGTGGCAGTTGCTAGTGCTAAATCACTCGGAAGGGCTATGAGCTGCCTAATCGGAACTAGAGGACGGGAAATGTTGTGGGACCATGATAAATGTTAAACTGGGCGGGGTTAGCAGGCTTGGTCATAAGCAATATACCTGCCTGTCTGTGTCAAATTATCTGTACGTCTCCCTGCTGTCAGTCGGCGTATTGCCCCTGTCTATTTGAGAAACTCAAGGCCCAGTATTTTCCTTTTGATCTCAGCATGTTGGTTTGGGTTTGCCTGTGTGCGTTTCATCTTGTTCCCCCTGCTGCTTGTCTATAATGTCTAGGCCTATACCATGTGTTCAGCTTGCATCCAGCCACTCCTGCTCTGCTAGTTTGTCCCAAACTCACCCTGAAGGAATCTTTAACTGCCTAGAGCAGTGGTTCCCAACCTATGGGTCGGGACCCAACCAGTGGGTCGCCAAAGATCCACAGGGGGTCGCGAAGCCCTCTTGATTTTAAGGGGTTTCATTTTAAATATCATATATAGCCCATTGTGAATAAATGACAATGCATTTAGCTAATATATGCATAGAAGCAACCAAGGGTTAGTGCTATTAAACATTTATTCTATATTTCACCGAAGACGAATTGAGGAATAAAATGACAAAAATGAGTTTTCACAGGAAACAGAGGGTATCATGTGACTCCCTCTCATGCAGGCGCTCGCGCAGTTGGGTCACCAAAGCTTACAATGGTAAAAACATGGGTCCCTGAAGAAAAAGGTTGGGAACCACTGGCCTAGAGGAGAGGAGGAGATGAGAGAAGGAGAGGAGGAGGAGGAAGAGGAGGAGAAGAGGAGGAAAACATATGGAAGAGAAGGAGGGAGTGTGTTTTTTCCAACTATCCCTGAACAAATCATCTCCCGCCTTATGGAGGAGGACCATGACAACAACTGGAGGATAGAGGGGACGAAAAGGAGAGGAGGGAGTGTGCGCGGGAGTGAGTGTCATCACGAGACATTCTTACTTACACCATTCAGACAACAGTCAACTCTATTACCCAGGAGGAATCATCTCCCGCCCTGAGGAGGAGGAGAAGAGGAGAGGACGGAGTGTGTTAGGAGAAGAGGAGAGGAGGAGTGTGTGTTTCGCCAACTGTACCTTCCTGAAGGAACCATCTCCCGCCTTGCGGAGAGGAGGTGGAGGAGGAGGACTAGGAGGCAGTATGTGCTGGTCTGTAGTGAGTCGTCATGAGACATTCCTTCTTTACGTCTGCAAACTTCGCAGCACAACAGCGTTCCTTGTCTAACGGCCCAGTGCTAAGTGCCCGAAGTTGCCCCGTCGACGTGTTGTCACATTAACGCATCATAATAGCTTCTGGTGAGAGCAGAGAGGAGGTCATGGGAGAGGAGACCAGTGCTCTTAAATCACACAGGCATACCACAGTGGCAGCACGTCTTGTTCAACTTAAGAGGCAGCCAACCAGGCAGCCAGGCAATGTGCATTCTTTATGTCCCTGCACATTAAGCAGTTTAAAGCTCTGTCTTGCTTTAGAGGCAAAGCAAACAAACCACTAAGCTCAACTAACAGGTTTATGATTTCAGGATAAAGATGTTTTTTGTCCTATAATGTCTGCATACAGTGCTTTTGGTGTACTGTACAGTGGGAACGTGCTACAGACTTCTTGAAGTCTGGGCATCCACTGACAAGTTGAAAGACACTAACAATTGACGCTGACTAGCAGTGGAGACTAGGGCAGTGAACTTTTTCCTGCCTTTTGGTAGGAATTGTAGCAGAAATTCTTGGAATTCTCATTGGCGTAGCCTATATAGTATACTGTACAAGTCATCAGGAATTTTTGAAAGGATTCCCTGGTCTGATAAAACTGTCCAGTCACCATGCAGCAACATCATGACCATGATTCAGATTTGTTCCTCTTCAGTAGCCTATTAAATACACTTAAACACATCTTCCATTAAAACTTCACAAGCTATAAAAATGACAAACACTTTCAATAACTGGCTCTAAAGGCTCTTTATTCTCGAGCTCCTCTATGATAGAGCCGTGGTTTTGATATACAAGGGTATTCAAGTTCAATCATTTCCAACTTGGGGCCCATTTGAAATGTTCACAAATCTTCAGGGCCCACCTCTGACCAAATGAACAATAAAAATCAAATAAATCAACAACAAACAAACACAAAAATATCATTTTGATGTTTAGAAAATGATTTTGAAGCCCATTTGGAGTACCTTCAGAGCCTTCAATTTGAGAATCACTGCTACAGTCCCCTGGGATACATATCCAAATGGAAAGCCTCATTGTCTGGCTCACAAAGCACAATCAACTACCATACATACCGGTCGTCACGACACAACAGCCCTTAGGCATGTGTGACTTAGCCTGGAGGGAGCCACAAGACGCAACGCAAGATTCAAGACACACCGGATTTAACCACAACAAAATATCACATGGCTCTCCTGCACTGGGGTCAAAGCCCTTGGCTACAAGTTTTGCACAAAGCACATGTTCTGCTCATTTCAAAGGCCTGTCTCACTGTTTAACGTCTCATCTTCATAACATTCATGGGTCAATGACAGTTTTATGGGCTCAGATGACAGGTGGTATACCACAGCTAATGTCCATTAATTAACTAGTAATTGGTAATTAATGTACTGCACTGAATATGTACTGCTATGGTTGCACCACCTTGATGTGCCCTAATACTAAAACATCATTGCCCTTCTTCTGTGTTACGCATTTGTTGTTGTTTACACTTTCTATTAACTTGCAATTCACTTTCCATTTCATCTCAACAAGAAAAACCTGTGCAGTGAACACCCACACGAAGGCATGTACTGTACGTTACAAGCCACTTGACGAAGCCACACCCACTTAAGTGCTCACCTTTGTCAGCAGGTGAGTCTAACAAAGAGACTCATTACACAAACACACACGCACACGCACACGCACACACACACGCACACGCACACACACACGCACACGCACACGCACACGCACACACACACGCACACGCACACCGAAATAACAAGTGATGGGTGTGTTCATAATACTTCTCTAAGCCAAGGACAGAACTTTCACTAACTTACAATGACGCTCTACTCTAAACAGCAGCTGTTGAAGGCTTGTTGGTTCGTTACATCTCTGGGTGCCAAGGCCTTGTTGAGGTACAGGACATTGCCTGGGACTAGGTCTACTTACAGTATACAGTACACAGACATTTTTGTAGTTGAAAGTGACTCCTTCCATCTGCCCTGCAAAAACAAGTCACCACACATCTGCTCAGTACTTAATTGCCCCTTTTGGCAACAATGAAGTTGAAACTTGAACTTGGCATTGTATCATATGTGGTAGGCCTAACTTTTTCATCCACGGGCTGAGAGATGTTATCGCCAGTACAGAACACACTGACTGCTGTCTAACTGAAGTTCTTGTGCAGACGGGGGGCAACGGTCCAAACAACCACGATGGCACGAAGCCGTATAGGGTGCCCATTACATTGTGGGTTGGGGGCCCCTTTCAGATGACTTTGTCCTGTGCCCAGCAAAAGCTGTCAGCGGCTCTGCCCATGTACAGTAGCCACAGGTGTGCTGGTGTGGGTGCGGGACAGGTGTGTACTAGCAGCCCCGTGTGCAGGTCACGCTAACCAGGTGCCCCCTGTCAGCACAACAATAAGCCAGGCAGCCAGACAGACGACCATGAGCTCATCCAGGTAACGGCACCTCTCAACAGGTGGACAGGCGACTCGACTCCTGGCCAACAGCAAAGCTCCCACCTGCACTGCACTGCAGTGAAAGGATCCATCACTACACCTCCAGTCACACTAGCCTGGGAAATCCCATGCTGCTTTGCACAATCGCTCCGATCTGAAAGACAGCAGGGCAGCTGTCCTAAGCGAGGGAGCCAATCAGAGGGCGGGGTGGAAAGGTTTGAAAAATGGAAGCTTGCAGTTAGCAACAACTGACATGATTGGGTAAAGGCTACGTATATGCCAAATGATGAATTCGTAGCGCCCAATAAACGGCCATAGGCAGCAATCGTAAACCACACCTTTCCTACGAGAAATTACACAGGGAGCCTCCAGATTTTCACTTGTGAGATATTCTGGGTTAAACTCCACACGGCACACTGTACAGAGGGGAATAGGACAAATCTGCACACGGTTGCTGTTCAACGATTTATTTTACATAACGTTTCGTCTTCGTTTTGGTCTTCGTCAGGTGTAGGCGTGTCCTATGTGTGCCTTTTTTTTCTTTCTTTCTTTTATGTTTATTTTGAGCCAGCAGACACCCGTTTGATTGGATGTGCGTGCATCACTACTTTCACAGTGTGCAGCAGCTCAATGGCAGCCTGCCTGGGCTTGTAACTTGTAATGGCTTTTGTGGTAAACGTAATGTCACTGAGGGAAGAGAGCACAGCGCCTCCCTTACAAACTCCTGCTGTTTGTTCAATATGTGTGTGGGCTTGCGTGTGTGTGTGTGTTGTACAAAGGTGTGAGTGAGCAGTCTCAAAGTTGTTGTACAAAGGTGTGAGTGTGCCATTAAACTTTTCAGTCAGGATGTGAATTTGGGAGAGAGGGACACAGGGACAGAGAGTGTGACAGAGTGGGAGGGAAAGTGTCTGAGACGGAGAGAACGAGAGAGAGAGAGAGAGAGAGAGAGAGAGAGAGAGAGAGAGAGAGAGAGAGAGAGAGAGAGACAGAGACAGAGACAGAGACAGAGAGAGACAGACAGTGCCCAAGAGGGGCAGGGCACAGGCGAGAGAGTCAAAAAAGGACAAAAGGGGACAAAAAAGGGACAAAAGAGGACATCACTCTCTCCTTACTCTCCTTGCTGTGAAAAGGTGTGCGAGTGGGTTTGTGTGAATGGGTCTCATTAACTGTTCAGCCACAGCGTGAAGGAAGTGTGTGGCGAGAGAGAGAGAGAGAGAGAGAGAGAGAGAGAGAGAGACAGAGAGAGAGAGAGAGAGAGAGAGAAAGTAACAGAGAAGGGCACTGGCAAGGCAGCGGTACAGTAGAGGACATCTGCCAAGCGTGTAGTGCCCTCTCTCCTCCTCCTCAGAGGCTGGATAGGAGGGGAACAGCAGTAGTGTGGCCTATAAAACTTAATAAGGGTAAGTGATCCTTAGTCCAGACCGGGCCACTGGTGGTGAACAGTAAACAAATTGTCTTACTGTCGAGTCGGGTACACAATCACATATGGCTTTCACAATTCAGTTAATGCCAGAAAGTGGAGCAATACAGTCTACGAGACAAAAACAAAAGTGCCCCTATACAAACAGTAGCAAACCGTTGAAAATCCCTGCAAAGTTCCCGGTTAAAGTAACTTAAAGGGTCCAAACTACAGAACACAAATTTGCTTTTGTTTTTCACTTCAAGCAACCTGCTATTTCGCAGACTTTTATGACACCCTTGACCTGTGGCTTTCCCATTTTTTTCTGCTGCTCATTTTGGACCTAAGAATATTTCCACGATCCAACTGCATGTTGAGCTGACTTTGTGTAAAGTGGAGAAGACGCGCTGACATGCCTACTGATCAATACAGATTTAAACTGGGTGCTGATTCTGAGTGTTTGTATGACAATCATTGGGTCAACGCTGGTGAACACCCTATTTAGGGCACACCTACCGCCTATGAGTTTTTCAATAAGGCCACATTGGACACTAACAAGTCAAAGAAATCTTTTTAAGTTTAAGAGACCAGGCACACAAGATTACACTGGATGACAGGCACATTCCAGCTACAAACAGAGCCAGACACCCTGGACATCCACCACCTAGCAACTACAGTACACAAGGTCACTACTAGTCCCAAACAAGCACCAACTGCTCCTGCTCCCAACAGAGCACCACCACACTAGTGCTGCAGCCAGGCCACACTCACTGCTTTGATGCATGTCCGCGCTCTCCTCCTCTCCGCCCTTCCAGCTCTGAAATATGTTTAGAAAGCATTGGTAGTCCTATACAAACTGATATAGTTAGTGTAATAGGTGCAAGGAGTGTTCATTATCTTGAGAATAAAGACAAACCATGTTAAAAGACCATGCTTAAAGGCACAATACATTAATTGCTTGTCATTCTGAACTCATGAGGAGGAAATGGTCACAGATTGTACAATTCACTATGATTCCAGCTTTGAAATTAGATGTTAGATGAGTGCCTCAATGACAACATCAGCAGACTTGGATGAGAGGTTGGAAATGCTCACAGTGTATGGTACGCCACAATATTTGTAATTTATTTCAAGCTGTAATTAATTATTATTGTCAGCAGTTTAACAGTATATCGGTTGCCATGACACCTGTAACCAGGGTTATTGGCCAGAACACAGCAGAGCGGCGGTGCAGCCTGGTGTTGCAATGAGTGATGATTGTAGTCTCCACAAGTCACATATGCGAGCTACATACAGGGATACTGGCTGAAACAGAGTCCCACTAGAGCTGCGGCCTGGACGCACGGCTCTGCTTGCTGCCTTGCTTGTCTTGTCTGTCTTTGAGCCACACTGCCTGCTTCGCTTGCCTGCTCACTCGCCAGTCTGCCTGCCACCCTACTGCTTTGCTTGCCTGCTCGCTCGCCTGTCTGCCTGCCAGCTCTGAAATAATCTCTGGCGCTGTAGTGAGTGATGTGAAAGAAATCTGGCAGCGTGGACGGAGAATAATAATACCGCAGTGAGGGTTCCTATGAAGCGGCCTGGGAAGGCAACACTTACAAGCATGAAACATTTTTAACATGTGCTTGAATTGGAAATCAGTAAAAGTGTAAGCTAGTGGACCACCTCCTTCAAAAACTCCAGCTGTTTGTTCAACGTGTGTGTGTGTGTGTGTGTGTGTGTGTGTGTGTGTGTGTGTGTGTGTGTGTGTGTGTGTGTGTGTGTGTGTGCGTGTGTGTGCGTGCGTGTGTTGTTTGTTTAGCTCTGGATAATGAGCACTTGCGGAAGCTTTTTCCAGAGTGGAAACCAGAAGCAAGTGAACTTGGAACTCGGAACTTGGAAGTCATCAAATGTTCATGAGGGCCCCCTATCTCCCTCTCAGGAAGCAATAGCATGGCTGTCTTTTTCCAAGTATTACAGTGCTATAGAAGACATGCCGTGTCATTTCACATTACATTGACTTACACCTGGCTGATGCTTTTATCCAAAGCAATACAAGCTGCGTGTACACCAGAAACGACCTAAGCTACCCGAGTAGTCGAGGTCATTGAAGAAGTTTTGCTATGAATTTGCCTTATTCGCTCTGGACGTCACATTGAGATGTTTGATCACATAACGGCTTTGGCTTGTCAGCCTGGGACATATGAACATTCCAATTCCAATTCCGAACAGCATAATCACTGAAATTCCATCAGGGTCGCCCAGGTCGCTTCGCTCACGGCAAATTCGCTTTATTTGCCGACCCTCCATAGAAAAATAATTACTTCAGTCACTCCGGTAGTGTAGGTCGCTTTTGGTGTACATGCAGGTTTAGTCATCAACAGGGTATCGTTTGCAGTCCATACTGGAACAGTGTGGGGTTATGTGCCTTGCTCAAGGGCATTTCCGCCATGGATGGAGGTGGAGGTAAGGGTGGGATTCGAACCAGCAACCCTCTAATCTTAAGACCACCACCCTAACCACTGGGCTCACGGTATTGACTCTGCATCCCAGCTGGTTGGTCACAAGAATAGTAACAGCAGCCCGTCACCTCATCTCCAGGCCCTTCAGTTACTTGTGGTCTAGCACATTCAGAAGTTTGAATGTCAGCCATTGAAGTCTGGCAGGAGGAGAGGAGTGAGAAGTGTATAGGACTGGTCCGATGTGTGTGTGTTTGAGAGGGTGAGAGTGCATGTGTGAAGGATGAGAGAAGAAGAGAGAGAGAGAGAGAGAGAGAGAGAGAGAGAGAGAGAGAGAGAGAGAGAGAGAGAGAGAGAGAGAGAGAGAGAGAGAGAGAGAGAGAGAGAGAGAGAGAGAGAGAGATAATGTGTGTGTATACACTAGTATGTGTGTGTGTGTGTGTGTGTGTGTGTGTGTGTGTGTGTGTGTGTGTGTGTGTGTGTGTGTGTGTGTGTGTGTGTGTGTGTGTAGAGTTGCCATACAGCTGCACTTGGCTTTCGCATTATGTGTCTCTACACTGCCAGGGAGGGAAGCAAAACTGAATCTGAGTGTTTTGAAACTGCGGCCCTGTTCCCTTTGCAGTAATGAGCCAAGTGCCGTTTTCTTATTTCACTTTTATTTTAAGAGGTGCTGCTTACCTACGCATCTGTCTCACTCACAGCCAAGGCCACACCTTTTGCTTTGCTCAGAGGAGGAATGGACTGCAGTCACATGGTTTTGTAATTGTAATTATCTTCACTACAATTCAGTAATTTGTACACAGCCTCATAGCAGCCTACAGCCTGACTGCACACAATGTAAGCTTACTACCGCTACCAGCATACAGTCAATGTTCAACTGTGTTTTATTTATTACATTACATTAGATTACACTTAGCTGAGGCTTTTATCCAAGGCGACTTACAGTTACCAGTAATTTAGAGCATTGGATACAGTCCCTGGGGTAGGTGCCTTGCTTAAGTGGGGGATTTGAACCTGCAACCTTCTGATCTCAAGACCACCTCCCAAACCATTAGGTCACAGCGGCTGACAAAAGTACAAAAAGGATGTTGTGTGTACAGTTGGAAATGAGACACATCTCAGACAGGAAGCATAAGCAGCACACCACCACACACAGCCAATGAAGTGTTTTTATGTGTCCTAATTAAGTCTAATGGACATTTATGGCGCTGTTATATGTCGCTGGCCATGGTGCTGGATGAAGATAGACATTGGCAGTAACAATAGCCTCTAGAGATAACTTATCTGATGTGTGATATACAACATAAGTGGTAGGTAAGAAAAGCTTACAAGGTGCAAATGCCTTGCCGTTAAAACTTAATAAGTTCCACCTTGATGCTGGAAGTTTGACTGATTTCGGCGGTTCAGCATAATCCGTTACAATGTTGACCTTATGCTATAGGCTGCTCTGACCGAGTACAGTAACTGGTCTGTTTGTACAGAAGGCTAAATACGAATAATAAATAGGTCACCGACCGGTGTGGTGGGGGAACAGCTACCTAACTGTACGATCCACTCCACACAATTACGCGCCAGAAGTTCGGCAAACTACTTACACCCCGCACATGACCGGTTCATGAGAGCGCTGATAAGCATCTCGTGCTCACCGGCTGCATTGCCCACAAATTATACCATAATTCTCTTGGCGAGAGTACACGTACGCGTGCACACGCACGCACACACACACACACACACACACACACACACGAGTATCGAGATTGTAGCCAAGGAACTATGCACATGAATTTGGTAATGAGATATCATTGATAAGCTCTTAGATATTATTGATAAGCTCCCAATAAAGGGTACAGCAGGGGGAAATGGCACAAAGGCTCCTGTTTGTGTAGGGAAATATGGATTAATTCAGTGCCTGGTAAAATAAATTAAAGCATAAGTTGACCTTTAAACCAAGTTGAACAAAAGCTGCATTCATCAGCTGAATGCAGATAATCGATTGCTGTGGCCGAATTGAGCACACACGTGGATGTATGTTCTGTGGCAACAAGAGACCTATTTCGGTGATGTCAATTTGCTCAGTCAAGTGTGAACTGTCAGACAGGACGCCACAACAATAATTGTCCATTGTTGAGGCTGTGCGTAAACGTTACATTTTTACGCGCAGAATGGGAAGGCATAACCCCCCGCTGCCCAGCTTGTAAAACTGTAAAAGGCTGCTTAATTGTTTTTTACTCATGGTTTAATGTGCTCAAACAGCAGCTTTCCAGCAGATGTTACCCTATGCGCAAGATGCAGGGTTGGCTGCATGCATGCAACAAGTTGCCAATGTTAACGCAGACACAACAGTGAACTTTGGAGAGGGTGGATGGAGACGCCAAAACTACACGCCTAACCATGTATTTTGCTTTCAACATGACCTAACATGCTTGCAGTCACCAAGACTGACTCGCTGGTGTCTAGGTGAGGCTGCATGACACTTTTCTTCCTATGCAAGATGACTTAATGCTAAGCCTCCCAATTAGTGGAATGGGTGACTTAGCTCAGTAACGGCTCGTTGACAGTCCAACAGGTCTGACTTTCGTGTCTGAAAACTCTTCGACTCACCTCTTCGACGCCTTTCCTCAGAGCCTTCTCGCGCTCGTACTGGGTCACAAGTTGCTCGTTGTCTTCTTTCAGGAGCTCGAGCTCGACTTCGTGCTCCTGGTTCTCCGCGAACACTGCGTCCAAGTTTTCCAGGACGGCGACAACGAGAGGCATTAGTTCCTTCACAACGTCCTCATCGTACTTTCCTATCAGACGCTCGAACTCTCGGTAGATGGAACTCGCCAGACCGGAGACCCGCTCGGACATCATCGCCGAGCTGCCCGAGTCATCCTGGTAGAGAGCCCCGTCGTCCAACTCCATATCTGCGCTTCACTCTGCCAGCTAGCTATGGAAATATAGCTAGCTGTTGCGCTAGCTACTTAAGATAGCTGGCTAGCGCGCGCCCGCTAACTTACCCACCTTATGATTACTGAGCGCCTAGCTTCGACATTAAACACTGAAGCCTACGCGCACTAACTTAGAAGTTAAGAACTACAAGTGTAACGCCAAGTTTACCAACTTGAAGTTTGTGTCGCACAGGCTCCGCTGCCTGGCCCAGTGTAGTATTTCCTTTCCTATGCAACTTCAGTTGTTTCAAGTAGTCCCAACACAAGAGTTGAGTTGTTGACTGAGCCGTCACGTGGTGACGTCACACTCTAAAAGCGGGATGGGAGGGAACGCCTGGTGCAAAATGTAATCTGCTATTATGTATCAAAATTATTGCATGGTTTTTACAGTCACTTTGTGAAAGTATGTTTGAATACATTGAAAAGTAAAGGCATCATACCTTGTCCACCTGCCTACCTGTAGAGTTGTACGTGTTTCCAATAAGTTCTTATTTGCCATGATAGGCCTACTACCTATCCCAGTGATCCCATTCCATGATTATAAAAAAGTAACACATTTATCACATTTATCCCTCGCCTACCACTGCATGTCAACACATGCCATTATAGTCCTGCACATGTCAAAGAGAGGAGCCTGACAGAGACTTCATATTATTGTAACACGGCTACCACCTTGGGGGGGGGGGGGGGGGGGGGGGGGGGGGGGGGGGGGGGGGGGGGGGGGGGGCTGCGAGGGCATGCTATCTGGGGGACTTTGGCAGGTTGGCTGGAAGAAATATACCAAAATGAAATAAATAATTTAATAAATTGAATAACTAAAGTAAACCAAAATGAACCAAACATGAGCTAAACAATCCCAGTGGGCCAATGTCTCCCACACCTATACGACTGTACTGTTTGGGCATGATATGCAAAGGGTAGGCTGATGGAGGATGCAGTGTCATGACTGTGTTATCACTTTCTTCTTTATAATGTTACGTATACATATTATACTTAATGTTGTACTTCAATGGGTTTCAGAATGCACCAACTCCATCGAGTTGTGGAACCAGGTGCACAGAAAAAAATGTGTGGCACGGACCATGTTAGGGGGGCCTTGGCTGGAATCTACCAGTATATGGGGGGCCTTGTCAGGTAGTTTGGGGACCTCTGTCATCAATAATGCTTTGCAAAAAGTAATATTTACCAGACTGTCATTATTCACTGTGTATTTAAAAGGTGTAGGAATACCTAAACTGGCTGTTAGGTCATTTAGTGACGCCTGTTAAGTAGGCTACTTAAACTTAGTGTAATATACTCGACATATACAGTAGGGAGGGTCATGGGTATGAATACATAAAATCACATCTATATATAGCTTTCAGGAAATGTGTGGTTTTAGGTACTGTGGTATTGTGTTGTGTAAAAAAAAAGTATTCCAGTGAGGAGCATTCAGACTTAACACCTCATTACACTGCACCAAAGACTGTCTCTGATTGCACATAGTTTATTCATTTCTCAAATCCACTGACAACACTTCTTTATATAGATGCGCAGTGGCTCCATCTGCTGGTAAGTATAAGGTAAGTATTTCTGGCAGACGTATCTCATGGAAGTAGTAATCGGACACACAGAGAGAGAGAGAGGATGAGAGAGGAGTGTGTGTGTGTGTGTGTGTGTGTGTGTGTGTGTGTGTGTGTGTGTGTGTGTGTGTGTGTGTGTGTGTGTGTGTGTGAGTGAGTGAGTGAGTGAGTGAGTGAGTGAGTGAGTGAGTGAGTGAGAGAGAGAGAGAGAGAGGCCCTTTAGGCTACCGCTGTATTAGAGCATATCAGCCATACTTACTGTCATGTTTCAGTATTCATTCACTATGCTCAACTGGAAATCTTTGGTACCCCTGTGGAAAGAGTGAGCAGTTTCAAGTATCTAGGTGTCAACATTTCTGAAGATCTGTCTTGGTCACCTCACATCACCACCATAGTGAAAAAGGCCAGGCAGCGTCTGTACCACCTCAGGAGGCTAAGGAAGTTCAGAATTCCATCAGACATGCAGAAGTCCTTCTATTCTGCCACAATTGAGTCAGTAATTACAGGAAGCATTACAACGTGGTATGGCAACTGCACAGCTCAGGATAAGATAGCCCTGCACAGAGTAGTGCATGCTGCAGAAAAAATCACTGGCGCCATCCTTCCAGGGCTGCAAGATATATATGCAAGAAGGGCAAAGACACGAGCACAAAGGATTATGAAAGACACATTCCATCCTAGTCACTCCATGTTCGAAAGACTGCCCTCAGGGAAACGACTACGTTCCATAAGATGTAGAACAGAGAGACTGCGTAAGAGTTTTTTTCCTCAAGCCATCCGCTTTTTGAATTAAGACAATAACTATTTTTAATTATTTTTTATTTTATTTTATTATTTTTATTTTTTACCATCCAACACAGCACAGAGCAGTTGCAATCCCCATTTCACTGCCAATTGTGCTTGCACAAGGAAGCATGTGACAGATAAAAAATCTTGAATCTTGAATCATTGTCCTTTAGACTGCCACTGTAATCCAATTTTGTCACCTGTCTGTGACATAAATGATGTCATAATTGAGTTATGACACATCTCCGTGGTGATGTTTGTAAGTGCCTCATTTGGCAGCAGGACATTGAAAAAGTCAGATGGACTCCTGTCATAGTCATAATCGTAGTCATAGCGTAAAGGCAACCTGTTAAAAAAAGTTTATAATAAGTTATTAATAGTCTAACTTTTATGCCTTTATTTTGATAGGGCATTTGATATTAGACAGGAGGGGATAGTGTAGTAGGCCTATAGTTAATCATCATGAAAATGTTTTGAACTGAGTTTTATCTCAGCAAGAGCATGAACTATCAATCATAATTACTTACTGTAATGTTTCGATATCCATTGTCATTTAGGCTGCCACTGTATACCAATTTGGTCACCTGTCTGTGACATAGAATGATGTCATAACTGACTTGTATGTCACGTTTCCATGGTGATGTTTATAAGGCTCACCTGAGCATGAAGTGCCTCATTTGGCAGCAGGACACTGAAGAAGTCAGATGGACTCCTGTTTGCTCCTGCATGTCCACGTGGATGTCACATAGTAAGGGCCTCAGATAGAAGGCAAAAACTGATGAAGGTGCTGGATGAACATCATGCTGTAAGTAAATGAAAATCAACACAGCATTTTGATCTTTGTAGACCTAGCTTCATCTCAATTTTATCATGGGGGCACAAAACTGAATTTCAAAGCTTCAAACAAGTTATTCATGAATTTAATATGCCTGAAGGAAGGCATGTCAATTTGTCTAGTCTTATGCCACCGAAACATGTCAATTGTATTATTTACTGTGGAGTCATAAAAAAGGACTCATAGTCATAACATGAAGGCAAGCTGTTAATTTCTTTTTTTACTATTATTATTTTATTCCTTTATTTTTGACAAGGCAATGGAGAGTAGACAGGAAACACCAGGCTGAGAGAGGTGAGGAAGTATTATCACTGATCATGAAATTTTATTGGATTTACTTGTTTGTCAGCTTGAAAATATTCATCATATTACTTACTGTCATGTTTTGATATCCACTGCCCTTTGGGCTGCCACTGTATTCCAATTTGGTCACCTGTCTGTGACATGGAATGATGTCATAACTGAGTTGTCTGTCACGTTTCCATGGTGATGTTTATAAGGCTCACCTGAGCATGAAGTTCCTCATTTGGCAGCAGGACACTGAACAAGTCAGATGGAATCCTGTTTGCTCCTCTGTGTCACATAGTAAGGCAAGGCAAGGAAGGCAAAACTGAAGGCAAAAGTGGAAGGCAAAACTGATGAAGGGTCTGGGTGAACATCATGCTGTAGGTAAATGAAAATCAACACAGCATTTGATCTTTGTAGACCTAGCTTCATCTCAATTTTAAACTGAATGAAGCTTCAAACAAGTTATTTATTTCATGAATTTAATAATTATCCCCCGAAGGCATGCCAATTGCTTATTAATGTTGTATGCGACCACATTAAATGTCAATCATATTATTTACTGTATAGTCATCATAACATAAAGGCAAGCTGTTAATTTCTTTTTATTATTATTATTATTATTATTATTATTATTATTATTATTATTATTTTATTCCTTTATTTGGACAAAGCACTGGGGAGTACACAGGGAACACCAGGAAGATAGGGATGGTGTAGTATTGTTCATCATCATGAAATTGTATTGGATTGACTTGTATACCAGCTAGGAAATAAATAATATGAATCATATTACTTACTGTAGTGTTTCATAGTAAGGGCCTCAGATGGAAGGAAAAACGATGAAGGTTCTGTATGAACATCATGCTGTAAGTGTATGAAAATCAACACAGCATTTTGATCTTAGACCTAACTTCATCTCAACTTTAACATGGGGGCACAAGACTGAATGAAGATTCAAACAAGTTATTTCTTTCATGAATATATTATGCATCAAGGAAAGCATGTCAGTTTGTTTAGGTGTTATGCCACCTAGGACATAAAATGTCAATCATATAATTTACTGTAGAGTCATAAAGCAAAGGACTCGTAGTCATGGTGTGACAAATAACGTAAGAGGCAGGACCCAAGTGTGACTTTGGTGCACTTCAGTGAGTTTACTTCACAAAACAGAGAACCAACAAAACTGCACCACGATGGGTGAAACATATCACAGCAAACAGCTTAATAGGACTGGTGAAAGAAAGGAGCTTGCAAACACAGAGTCCAACAGAAATGCTGCAACAATCCACAAACAGTGAAGTTAGTGAGAGTCTTTAAAGTCTCTGGTGCAGGTGTGGATGATTGGTGAATGATGGTGATGAGGTGCTGATTGAAGATCATTGGCCAGTGATTAGGTGCTAGTTGGCCAATTAGTACACCGGCAACATTGATCTTTGAGAGGGAGGTGTGCAGGATGTTACAGTACCCACCTCTTGGATGGACCTCTCTGCTTGGCCATTCGACTGGGGATGATATCCGGAAGTGAGGCTGACGTTCACCACCAGCCGATCAAGGAAGGCCTGCCACATTCTTGATGTAAATTGGGCCCCCCACGGTCCTAGATAATGTCTTCTGGGAGGCCATAATTCAGGAACAAATGATGAAACAGCGCCTCAGCAACCTGGAAGGCAGTTGGCAGAGCAGTGAAGGGGATTAATTTACAATATTTAGAGAAGCCGTCAATAACCACCAGGATTACCGTATGCCCTTCAGAGACTGGGAGATCTGTGATGAAGTCCACCGCCAGATGAGTCCATGGTCGTTGCGGGACTGGAAGGGGATGCAGTTTTCCCGCTGGGAGTTGGTGAGGAGACTTGGTGGTAGCACAGGTGGAACAGGACATAACAAATCGTTTTACCTCCGCAGCCAGGTCGGGCCACCAGTACTAGTTTTCAACGAGACGCTGATTGCGCTGAATGCCGGGGTGCCCAGAAGAGAGACAGACGTCCGACCATGTGATGACCCGAGCACACAGTCTTGATGGTACATACGTCTTCCCTGGAGGGCAGGTGTTTGGAGCTGGCTCTCTCCTGGTTTCGCACTGGATGTCAGCGTCCAGATCCCAGATGACAGGAGCGAGGATGGAGGACTCGGGAATGATGGGATGGACCTCTGGAGTGATGTCATCAGGATCATGGCTCCGGGACAGGGCGTCAGCCTTGGTATTCTTTGATCCAGGACGGTAAGTAATGGAGAAGTGAAACCGGTAGAAGAAGAGTGCCCATCTTGCCTGCCGTGGGTTCAGCCAATGTCTCCATTCCTTCATTGCCAACTTGACCGCCAGCAGCTCTCTATTGCCCACGTCGTAATTCCTCTCTGCTGGGGTCAATTTTCGGGAGAAGAACGCACATGGGTGCAGCTTAGGTGGGTCTCCGAGCCGTTGGGACAGCATGGCTCCTACCCCTGTGTCTGAGGCGTCCACCTCCAGGATGAACTGTTTCCCAGGGTCCGGAAGTTTGAGAATGGGGGCCGTGGTGAAACATGTCTTGAGCTCCTGGAGCACTCGGAGAGCATCAGGTGTCCAATGCCGTGTACGTGGCTTGCCATGGAGGAGTGGAGAGAGAGGGGCGGCAATGGAGCTGAAGCCCCGGATGAAGCGGCGGTAAAAGTTTGCGAAGCATAGGAAACGCTGCAGCTGCTTCACTGTACGGGGAACCGCCCAATCAGTCACTGCCTTCATCTTGTCCCGTTCCATCTGCACTCCCTCTGGTGAGCCAATGATGTACCCAAGGAATGATATGGAGGTCTGGTGGAAGACGCATTTTTCTGCCTTGGCATAGAGCTGGTGAGCTGGTGCTGGTTGGCGAGACAGCACCTGGCCGACATGAGAGACATGCTAGGCAAGGGTGGACGACTGGATCAAAATATCGTCTATGTAAGTAATTACTCTTTTCCCCAGCAAATCCCGGAAGATGTCGTTCATGAACGCCTGAAACACTGATGGGGCATTGGCGAGCCCGTATGGCATCACAAGGTACTCAAAGTGGCCCACCGAGGTGCTGAATGCAGTCTTCCACTCATCGCCTTCCCTGATTCTGACCAGGTTGTATGCGCTGGTCCAGTTTCGTGAAGTAGCGGGATAGCTTGATAGCACTGGGTATCAAAGGGAGTGGGTTTTGGTTCTTCACTGTCACCTCGTTCAGGCCACGGTAGTCTATACAGGGGTGCAGACCACCATCCTTCTTCACCACAAAGAAGAATCCTGCAGAGGCTGGAGAGGTAGATGGGCGGATGTACCCCTGCTGTAGGGCCTCCTGAATGTAATCTTCCATGGCACGCGTCTCAGGGAGAGAGAGAGGATAGATACCGCTATGAGGGGGTGAGGCACCCGGTAACAGGTCAATGGCGCAGTCCCATGGCCGATGTGGAGGGAGGCATGTGGCTTGTGCCTTGCTGAAGACGATGCCAGGTCTTCGTAGTCTTCTGGGATCTTGGAGGTAAGTACTGCCTCTGGACTTTCTATCTTGGTAGAAGCACACGACACGGAAGGGGCATGGTCAAGGCATTGGGTAGATCAAGTGACGATCTCTCTCTCCTTCTGGTTGAATTCAGGGTTGTGAAGAGCCAGCCAGGGGAACCAGAGGCAGGGCTCTAGAGTGCGACCAATTTGGTCGCACACGCGCCCTAATATTTTAAAAGTCAGACTAAAAAAAAATCGGAGGCAGTGAAGGGACAGACAGTGAAGGGAGTGAGAGTCTTTAAAGTCTCTGGTGCAGGTGTGGATGATTGGTGAATGATGGTGACAAGGTGCTGATTTTTTTTTACATGTCCAACATGCGGAAAATCAGACCTTTTTTGACTAACATGCTACACAGCGACTGGTACAGGCCAACGGTCATGTCCCGCATTGACTACTGCAACTCCCTCCTGGCAGGTCTACCTACTTGTGTGCTAAAACCACTGCAGATGGTCCTCTATTCATCGAGGTGCACTGGCTACCGATCGCTGCCTGGATCAAGCTTAAGCACAAGGCCTTGACCCTTGCCTACAAAACCACAGCAGGAACGGCTCCAGCTTATCTGAAGGACATACTAAGGAATTAAATTCCTGAAAGAGAACTGTGCTCCTCCAGCACAAGCCATCTGGCTCTGTCACTTGCTCGCTCTTGTACTCCCAGTCAAGACTCCGGCATTGTTCCTCAGTGGTGGAACAGTCTCCCAGAGGCAGCAAGACTGAGCACATCTCTTTCAGCCTTCAGCCTTCATGTTGTGTTTGTGTGTGTACACTACTTTACTAAAATAAAAAAAAGAAAACTAACCTACTTTGCATCTGCACTTGTTGTTCTGTATATTTCCTGTGCACTTTGTATCGGCTAGTGATGTTGGCTATGATTATGTCCTCGATTGTAAGTCGCTTCGGTTATAAAGTGTCTGCCAAATGCAATATGATAATAATAATATAATAATAATATCCACTGCCCTTTAGGCTGTCACTGTTTTCCAATTTGGTCACCTGTCTGTGACATAGAGTGATGTCATAACTAACTTGTATGTCATGTTTCCATGGTGATCACCTGAGCATGAAGTGCCTCATTTGGCAGCAGGACACTGAACAAGTCAGATGGACTCCTGTTTGCTCCTGCATGTCCTCATACTGTAGAGGTCACAAAGGGCCTCAGATAAAAGGTAAACTGATGGAGGTGCTGGATGAACATCATGCTGTGAGTAAATGAAAATCAACACGGCATGAATGAAGAGGCAAGCTATTTCCTTCATGAAATTGTGCCTCCACTAAGGCATGTCCTTATTAAGAAATTGTATTCCTTTTTGTTTTGACAAGGCAGAGGCGAGTAGACAGGAACCAGTGGCCTAGAGACACTGAACAAGTCAGAAGGATTCCTCTTTGCCCCTGCATGTCCACATAGATGTCACATCGTAAGGGCCTCAGAAGACCAAACTGATGAAGGGGCTGGATAAACATCATGCTGTAGGTAAATGAAAATCAACACAGCATTTGATCTGTTTAGACACAGCTTAATCTCAACTTCAATATGGTGGCACAAGACTGAATGAATTGAATTACTTATGTGTCCACCGATGCATGCCAATTTGTTATTTATGTTGTATGTGACCACATGAAAAGTTAACCCTATTTACGTACTGTATACTGTATACGTACTTTATTTTTGCTTCAAGAAGGAATGCATAATTCCGTTATGCTTGTCACAATGACAAATAAAAGATATTGTATTGTATTGTATTGTATTGTATTGTATTGTAGAGTCTTAAAACAAAGGAGTCAGTCATAGCGTAAAGGCAAGCAGTTACATTTTTTTAATTGCCTAGCTTTTATATTTTCTTCATTTTGACATTTGGCAGCAGGACACTGAACAAGTCAGATGGACTCCTGGACTCTATGGGGGCACAAGACTGAATGAAGATTCAAACAAGTTACGGTATTTCTTTCATGAATTTAATATGCCTCCAAGAAGTCATGCCAACTTGTTATGAATGTTGTATGCGACCACATAAAATGTCAATCATATTATTTACTGTAGAGTCTTAAAACAATGTCATAGTCACAACATAAAGGCCAGCTGTTCTTGTTATATATATATTTTTGCTTTTATGCCTTTACCTGGAAGGAAATGGATGGAGTAGTATTGTTAATCATCATAAAATTGTTATATAGGCCTATATATTTTTGGGGTGCTTTTTATTGCCTTTATTTGACAGGATAGTGAAGGTAGTGACAGGAAGTGAGTGGGGAGAGAGATATGGGGAAGGGTCGGCAAAGGACCTGGGTCGGAAATCTAACCCGGGTCAGCCACATAGCAAACGAGTGCCCTACCATATGTGCCATGGTAGGGCCATCATGAAATTGTTTTGAATTGAGTGAGTCAGCTTGGAAGTGAAATATTAATTATATTACTTAACCTATCCAGACCGGTCCAGTGCCCGTACCAACTTTGATGTTGTATAATTCCCGAACGACTTAAGCTATGACTACGAAACTTGGTGACTTTCCCAAAATTTAGTTGGCTACAATTGGATAGCAAAATATGAGGTTTATAATTGTTGCCGTTGCCATGGCAATGGTTTTCTGACAGGTATGTCTGACCAAAAATCACTGAATTAAGGGTATTTTCACAGCAGTCGTCAACTCAGTCCTCTTTAAGTAGACCAAAAAGTGAGCCGACAGCAAAAGGACTCAGTTCTGTTTCTGTTTCTGTTAGTGTATTACAAAAAGAGCCGGTTGATCTGTCTGGTTCTGATAGGCTTTTGTGGTGTGTCAGTCCTCTTTGATCTCACCCGGTCCTCTAGATCTCTCCTTAAGTTACACCTTGTTACAACAAGTGTAACTTGTCAGAACTCATGAGTGAACCGTACTGAGACCACGTCAATAAAGGTCTTAGTACGGTTCACTTCCAAGGGGTCTTGGTACACTGAAGCTTTCACATATGCCCAGAAAATGCTGAGTCACAGGTTTGAGCTCACTTAAATGGCTGAAAGGGACCAGTACCATCGTTCCTGTTCCCATGCAGGCGGCCATCAAGTCTCTCCGCCCTGTACCGCCCACACCTATTGTGATGAAATGCTTTGAAAGACTGTGCTAGCACACCTCAAGTCCATAACCCCACCATCCCTCGACCCGCATCAATTTGCCTACAGGGCGAATAGATCTAGAGAGGATGGCATTTCATTGGCCATTCACACTGCCCTCTCACACCTGGAGAGACCAAACAGCTATGTGCGGATGCTGTTCATTGACTACAGCTTTTAACACCATTCCCCCTATCAAGCTGGCCACTAAGCTGTACAATCTCGGCTTCAGTCCCCATGTCTGCAGATGGATACTGGACTTCCTCAGTAACAGACCTCAGTGTGTACGCATGGGCAAACATCACTCAAGACCCATCACCCTAAATACAGGCGCGCCACAGGGATGTGTGTTGAGCCCTCTTCTGTACTCCCTCTTCACTCATGACTGTGTTCCTAAGGACAGCACAAACACCATCATTAAATCTGCTGACGACACAACTGTTATTGGCCTAATCTGTGACAACAACAAGACGGCCTACAGAGAGGAGGTGGAGCAGCTAGCACGCTGGAGCCAAGACAACAACCTGGCCCTGAACTACAAGAAAACAAAGGAAGTGATCTTGGACTTCAGGCGTGTGGCCAGGGCAACCACTAACACCAACCCATCAACATCAGAGGGGAGCCAGTGGAGGTAGTACAGAGCTTCAGATTCCTGGGAGTGCACATCAGCCAGGACTTGTCATGGATTGCCAACACCTCTGCAATAGCTAAATAGGGATCCCAAAGGCTATATTTCCTGCGGACTCTAAAGAAGGCCCAGCTACCACAAGATCTGCTCACTAATTTCTACAGGTGTAGGATTGAATCAGTGATTACATACAGCATTACATCTTGGTACACCAGCTTCACACACGACAACAAGAAGATGTTACAGTGCATTATTAAAACAGCAGAGAGAATCATTGGTTGCCAACTACCCACACTTGAGGAGATCCACTATACACGCTGCACAAACAGAGCATTAAACATCCTTAAAGATCACACATACCATGGTCACAGGCTCTTCACCATGCTACCATCTGGCAGGTGCTTTAGGACTCTGTGTGCCCACACTACGAGAATGAAGGACCGTTTCTATCCTACTGCCATTAGACTTTTGAACTCAATACGTCACCTGCCCCCCCTCAATACTTCAGGACTCCAAACATAATTTCACTGTATTTATATAGTGACAATAAAACACTCTACTCTACTCTCTAAGTGTAGTGCTTTCTCAACTGTTGACATAATTCACTTAATAATTTGTGTATTCGGTTATATGTTATGCTGTTTGTCATCTCCACAGTTCTGTTCTCTTTATAGTTGCTGTCTCTTTAAGAGTTACAGTGACGTTTACCATTGCCTGCTTTTTATGTCATGCGCAGCGCCATGTTGTTGTAAGTCAAATAAACACGACTCACAGAGTCTCAATTTGAGAAGTTTACGGCTCGTTTTTTCCGGCAAAAGGCAACTTTCACACTGGTGACCCCTGACGTTTGTTTACTGGACGTATCCAGATTAACATGACCGCCAACGCCGTGTCTCTCAAGCTCCCTGAATTCTGGGAATCCTCTGCTTCAGCCTGGTTCGCTCAAACTGAGGCACAGTTTGCCTTGCGTCAGATTACCGCCAACGAAACGGACTACTACTACGTTGTGTCTGCCCTCAGCAGTTCTACGGCATCGAGAGTGGTGAGCCCTCTTAAACGTCCTCCTCTGACAAGAAAATATGAAACTCTGAGGGAAAAGTTACTGGCAACTTTCGAACTGTCTGACACTGAGAGGGTCAGTAGCTTTTCTCTCTTCAAGGGCTCGGTGACAGCAAGCCCTCAGAGCTAATGGACCGAATACTCGATCTGGTGACAACAAGCCAGATTTCCCTTTCCTCCACCTTTTCCTGCGCCAGCTGCCTGTCTCACCGTTCAGACCATGTATTTAAGACCCTGGGCCACAACAAGACCCTGGGCCACACTCAGTCCAGATCCTTGCAATCCGTCTCCGGGTCCACACTCCAGACCGGGTTTTCCAGGTTGCTCGGCGGCACCGCACAAGTCGTCTGACAGGTTGAGAGAAAGACAGGAGCAGTCAACAGGCCAAACAGTGGGACATTCAAACGAAAGACTTTGGGCATGAATTGCTTATGGGGCTTCGGAGGAGAGAGAGGGTTGCGCTCTTCAGCCGATCCTTCTGGCATGGGCAGCTTCAGGATTGCGATGTTGGGCAGGCAGCAGCAAGACCAGCGGAGCAAAGAGGCGGCTTTGGGCAGGAGTTAAGCATGGGCAGGAGAGAGGCTCTGGTTCCGATGTTGGTGGAGGAAAGGAGCGACGTGACAGCAGCCGTTCACCCAGAAGAAGCAGTTTGAGTTTCTGGCTTTTTATGGAGAGAAGGATTAGCGCACCAGCCAATGGTTGGCTAACAGAATCATTGGCAGGGAACAGGTCTCAGGTGTTTGTGTTTACATGCAGATAATCACACGTGAAAAGGAGCCAGCCCATAGGTTGTCTATCTAATCTAATTATTGGCATCACACACATGCAATCTCAAACTGTGGCAATCACTACCAACTACTAGGAAGTCCAGTGCACAATGTAAACAAACCAAACATTAGTCAAACTAAATATAAACCCACACAGCAAAATAAAAACGTCTTTTGACACCTGCTCATGTGAGAGCTGCTTTGGCCAACACTGCCAGCACGGATTGCAGAGAACTGGCTGCTGAGGCTGACAAGTGTTTCCTGGCTAGTCAACAACCCTTCACAGCTGCTCTCCTCCCTGCTGGTGCTGTGTCTGAGGTTCTGGAGGATGGTCAAATGCTCATCGCAGCAGCGGCCCCGCGTCGGCCGCAGTCTTCGGGTGTGTGCTACTACCATGCCAGGTTTGGCTCCAAGGCCAAGCAATGCTGTTCTCCATGCAGCTTCAGTGAGCGTCGGCCATTCCGGCAGGCATCCATGACTCCATCTCCAGCCGGCAATTCCTCTGAGACACAGGGGCACAGCGGAGTCTACTGCCTGCTTCACAGGCGGACGTGGTAGCTGACACTCAAGGCCCCCCCATGGAAGCCGCCAATGGCAGCCCCATCCGTACTTATGGCGCAAGGAATGTTGAACTGTGTTTTGGGGGGCAACGCTTTAGCTGGGACTTTATGACTGCCAAAGTTGCTGTTCCCCTCTTAGGGTCAGCATATGGGCTTTTGGTGGACGTAAAAAATCAGCGCTTGATAGACAACGTCACTTTCTGTTCTTATGCATGCATGCTCAGTGACTCTGATACAGTACACCTCTCCAGCCTGCTCTCTATCACAAACGGTTTCCAGCGTCTGCTCACCGAGTTCCCCGCACTCACGCAGCCCATTTTCTCCTTGTCTACAGCGAAGGACCACATTGACACCACTGGCCCGCCTGTATACGCCCACGCTTGACGCCTTGAGCCGAACAAGCTGCTCGTGGCCAAGACAGAGTTTGAGGCCATGGAGCGCCTGGGGATTGTTAAACGCTCCAACAGTCCTGCGGAGACTACAGACGGCTGAACAATGCGGCAACGACCGCTACCCAGTGCCACACATCCAAGATTTTTCAGCGCACCTGGCGGGTAAGGTCATTTTTTTGTAGGTGGACCTCATCAGAGGATACCATCAAGTGCCTATACACCCTCTCGACGTCCCAAAAACAGCTGTGATCATGCCGTTTGGTCTGCTTGAGTTCCTGCGCACACAATTTGGCTTCAAGAGCGCTGCTGAAACGTTCCAGTGGATCATGGACTCTGTGTTACGGGACCTGGCTTTCCTGTTTGTGTACCTGAACGACATCCTAGTGGCCAGTTCATCGCCTTCAGAGCACCTTTCGCACCTTCGCACTCTGTCCGAGCGCCTCACCGAACACGGGGTCATCATCAATCCAGCAAAGTGTGAGTTCAGCATGTCCACCATAGCCTTTCTGGGGCATAGAGTCACAAAGGACGGGGTCGTTCCTCTTCCGTCGAAAGTGGAGGCCATCAACACTTTTCCACGCCCTGTCACTGTCAAAGCCTTACAGGAGTTTCTTGACATGGTAAACTTCTACCACCGTTTTCTGCCCAAGGCCGCCCAAACCATGAGACCCTTGTACGAGGCTCTGAAAGGCGGCAAGCCTTAACACCGTGGACTGGAGCCCAGACAGAGATATGGCTTTTGCCGACTCTAAGGCAGCCCTGGCTGAGGCTGCCATGTTAGCCCACCCCTCTGTTTCCTTTGCCCCTATCGCACTGACCACAGACGCCTCAGACTAGACAGTAGGTGTGGTTTATGAGCAGTGGGTGGGTAATGCTTGGCAGCCTCTCGCCTTTTTCAGCAGGCAGTTACGTCCCAGTGAACGGAAGTATAGCTCCTTCGACCGGGAGCTACTTGGTGTGTACCTCGCCATCCGACACTTTTGTTCACTGCTGGAGGGATGCCAGTTCACTGTTGTTGTGGACCACAAGCATCTGACTTTCGCAATGTCCAGAGTCGCTCAACCATGGTCTGGCAGGCAACAGCGGCAGCTGTTACATCTTGGAGTTCACGACGGACATTGCACACGTTTCTGGATCACAACCAGGTTTCAGACTGCCTCTCCCGTGCGCTTGCGGTGGCGGTCCACCTCGGTTTGGACTATGGGAGCATGGCAGCAGAGCAGGCCACTGACCGGGACGTGCAGGCATGCCGTTCATCCACTAATGGACTGCAGTTGTGGGAGGTGGCATTCGACGACGCTGGCACCACTCTGCTTTGTGACATCTCTATGGGCTCTCCTATGCCTGTTGTGCCTGTGAAGTGGAGGCGGCCTGAAACGGTTTTAAGTGCCAGAGCGACGTTTCGACCACGTCAACATCGACCTAGTTGGCCCACTTCCACCCTTGCAAGGTTACACTCACGTTCACACTATGGTCGACAGGACCACACGGTGGACTGAGGCTGTTCCTCTGTCATCCATAACATCATCTGATGTGGCACGGGCATTTATTGGCAAGTGGGTGTCCCGTTTTGGCACCCCATCAGACATCTGAACTTTACTTCTGAACTTTGGAACGCTGTCGCAGGGAGCTTGGGAGTTAAACTCCACCTGCACCACGGCCTACCACCCCCAGAGCAATGGCCTCTGTTAACGTTTTCACAGGTCAATGAAAGCCTCCCTGCGCGCCAGCCTGACGGACAGTTTCTGGGCCGACAAGCTCCCATGGGTCATGTTGGGCATCAGGACCGCACCAAAGGAAGACCTCCAGGCCTCCTCCGCAAAGCTGGTCTATGGTCAGTCACTACGGGTCCCCAGGGAATTCGTCCCCAGCACAACGACCCCGTGGTCCGCCACACTCCAGCGCTCCAGCCTGTTGGACAATGCCAGGCTGTTTGCTCCGCTTCCAACCTCCTGCCATGGTTTACCAACCTCTCACGACCCCAGTGGTCTTCAGTCTGCTGGCTATATTTTCATTCAGGTTGACAGCCACCACGGACCTCTCCGTCCGCCTTTCCGCGTCTTGCAAACAGGGGACAAGCACTTTGTGGTAGACATTGGGGGCAAGCCCCATTCCTCCTGCCCCTCGGCCATGCCGCAGAGGAGGCCTGCAGACAGACAGAGAAGGGGCGATTCCGCCTTCTCTCATTCAGCGGAGCCGCACTGGTCGTTTGATACACCCCCCACGCTGTTGATAAACAATTTATTTTTTTCAGGAGGTCGTCTAGTGTGAATTCTGGGGGGGGGGGGGGATGCATGTGTGGTGCTTTCTCAACTGTTGACATAATTCACTTAATCATTTGTGTATTCGGTTATATGTTATGCTGTTTGTCATCTCCACGGTTCTATTCTCTTTATAGTTGTGGTAAGAGTTACGATGACGTTTACCGTTGCCAGCTTTTTATGTCATGCACAGCGCCATGTTGTTTTAAGTCAAATAAACGTGACTCACAGAGTCTCAATGTGAGAAGTTTACGGCTCGTTTTTTTCCACCAAAAGGCAACTCCACACAGGTGTGAAAACACTATATGTCTCATTAGGGGTCTTACACACCAGGGCGGTAAAGCGTCGCGGAACGGCCGCGTTTTTTACCGGCGTCGTTGAAAATACATTGAAACATATCTGTCCTTACACACCAACCGGCGGTAGTCGAGCGTCAGCGGCTCCGCGCCACGCTGCATTTTGAAAATAGAACTCGAGCGTATTTTTCACGCCGGCGACCGGCGGTGTCTCATTCAAATGAATGGCAAAGTAGCATGCTAGCTTTGGCTGTGGGGAGGGTTTTGAATAGGACTGGCCGCGCACGCCGACGCTGTGGCAGAGAAAAACACGCCGGCCAAAACTAAGCAGAAAGACCGCGTTCATCCCGGGACCGTTCCGTTCCGCCTTGGTATGTTTGGCCCTCTGTGTACCTTCCTTATCACATACTAATGCACATTTCACCTCAATTTCATTTATTCTTTTTATTTCTCATTGCTCACGTGACGTCTTATGTATCAAGCCCTGCAAATTTGGTACGGATATTCATGCTGATTTACTGCTGCAATGTTATAAGACACTGAAGCCACTTTGCAATATCCATGACATCATTTTGTGCCGTAATTTTTCATATTATTTGTAATTTCCATTATCATCAGAAAACCTTGTGAACATTTAAGTGGTATGAAGCACATAATGACTAAAATTGACATGCATTACCTAAATTGGATGGAAAACACTTTATGGTGACATTTTGGGCAATAATATCAGATGATGATGTCAACACCGTCATCCCCCAACATCAGGTGAACAAGCTGAGTACAATAAGCAACAGCACTTCTGTGACAGATAACGCAAGAGGCAGGACCCAAGTGCGACTTTGGTGCACTTCAGTGATTTTACTTCAAAAAACAGAACAAATAAAACGGCACCACGATGGGTGAAACTCAAAATAGGCACAGCAAACAGCTTAGCTGGATTGGTGAAAGAAATGAGCTTACACACACAAAGAGTCCAACAGAAATGCTGCAACAATCCACAAACAGTGAAGGGAGTGAGAGTCTTTAAAGTCTCTGGTGCAGGTGTGGGTGATTGGTGAATGATGGTGACGAGGTGCTGATTGAAGATCATTGGCCAGTGATTAGGTGCTTGTTGGCCAATTAGTACACCGGCGACATTGATCTTTGAGAGGGAGGTGTGCGGGATGTCACAGTACCTCTCCGCGGGCAAACCGCGGGCTCAACTTGCGGCAGGGCAGACGTAGACGGAGGTCCCTGGTGGAAAGCCATACACGGTCCCCTGGCTGGTACTCAGGCGCATCTCTCCGGTGGCGGTCCGCAGCTGACTTTTGGTGACGAAGAGCACGGCCAATCTGGACATGAGTATCTTCCCATACCCGCTCCGCCCGGCGGAACCATCCATCCACTGTTTGGACTTCCGTCGTGCTAGGGGTCCAGGGACAGAGTGGTGGTTGGAACCCCAGCACACACTAAAATGGTGAGATGCGAGTGGAGGCTTGGCGAAGGGAGTTCTGGGCATATTCAGCCCAGGGCAGGAACTTGGCCCAGTCGTGCTGTCGGCTGTGGCAATGGGCGCGCAGAAATCTTCCCACCTCTTGTATTGACCTCTCTGCTTGGCCATTCGACTGGGGATGATATCCGGAAGTGAGGCTAAGATTCACCCCCAGTCGATCAAGGAAGGCCCACCACACTCTTGAGGTAAATTGGGGCCCACAGTCCGAGACAATGTTTTCTGGGAGGCCATAGTTCCGGAACACGTCATGAAACAGCGCCTCAGCAACCTGGAAGGCAGTTGGCAGAGCAGTGAAGGGGATTCATTTACAGAATTTGTCGGTCAATAACCACTAGGATTACTGTATGCCCTTCAGAGCATGAGTCCATGGTCGTTGTGGGACTGGAAGGGGATGCAGTTTTCCCACTGGGAGTTGGCGAGGAGACTTGGTGATAGCGCAGGTGGAACAGGACATAACAAATCGTTTTACTTGCGCTGCCAGGCCGGGCCACCAGTACTTGTTTTCAACGAGAAGCTGATTGCGCAGAATGCCGGGGTGCCCAGAAGAGAGACAGACGTGCGACCATGTGATGACCCAAGCACGCAGTCTTGATGGTACGTACGTCTTCCCTGGAGGGCAGGTGTTTGGAGCTGGTTCTCTCCTGGTTTCGCACTGAATTTCGGTGTCCAGATCCCAGACGAGACCCAAGTGCGACTTCCGTGCACTTCAGTGATTTTACTTCAAAAAAACAGAACAAATAAAACTGCACCACGATGGGTGAAACTCAAAATAGGCACAGCTTAGCTGGACTGGTGAAAGCAATGAGCTTACACACACAAAGAGTCAGACAGAAATGCTACAACAATCCACAAATATTGAAGGGAGTGAGAGTCTTTAAAGTCTCTGGTGCAGGTGTGGGTGATTGGTGAATGATGGTGACGAGGTGCTGATTGAAGATCATTGGCCAGTAATGAGGTGCTTGTTGGCCAATTAGTACACCGGCAACATTGATCTTTGAGAGGGAGGTGTGCAGGATGTCACAACTTCACTGTGCAACTGGCTGCTGGACTTTCTAACAAACAGACCGCAGACAGTCAGAGTCGGAAACAACTCCTCAGTGACCACCATCATAAACACCGGGGTACCACAAGGATGTGTGCTATCCCCCCTGCTGTTCCCGCTGATGACCCACGACTGCCGTGCCAGATTTGAAACAAATCACATCATCAAATTTGTAGATGACACAACAGAGGTGGGCCTCATCAAAGACAACGATTACTCAGCATAGAGAGAGGAGATACAGCAACTCATCAACTGGTGTGAGAGAAACAATCTGCTTCTCAACATCAACAAAACAAAATAAATTACTGTGGACTTCAGGAAGAAACAACCAACACACATCCCACTCATCATCAACGGCAGTGCAGTAGAGTCTGTGAAAAGCACAAAGTTCCTGGGAGTGCACATCACAGATGACCTCTCATGGACTACCAACACCACTGCGCTGGTCAAGAAGGCGCAGACACGACTCCACTTCCTGAGAAGGATGAGAAAGGCCGACCTCCCCACATCTGCTCTCACCACCTTCTACAGAAGTGCTATTGAGCATCCTGACTAGCAGCGTCTTTGTTTGGCACGGCAGCTGCCTAGCTGCAGACAAGAAGCCGCTGCAGAGGGTGGTGAGGACAGCAGAAAAGATCATCATCATGTCATACCAGCCATTCAGGAACTGTACACTTCACACTGTTCCAAGAGGGTAATGAACACCATCAAAGACACAACTGATCCAGCACACAGACTGTTCTCCCTTCTACCATCAGGGAAACGGTACCGCAAGCTGTGGTCCTGCACAAGCAGACAACCGCTTCTTTCCACAAGCCATCAGACTCATCAACACACTGAAGAAAACCACATCAACATTCCAAGGTCACTGGAGGGCATTCCATGAACATTTATTTCACCATGAACATTTCTCTTCACCATGCCACTGGCACTTTACTCTTACACCTTATATACAGATCTACACATTTCACTTTACTAGTGTGACCACTGATTGCACTGCTGGTGTGTGTGTGTGTGTGTGTGTGTGTGTGTGTGTGTGTGTGTGTGTGTGTGTGTGTGTGTGTGTGTGTGTGTGTGTGTGTGTGTGTGTGTGTGTGTGTGTGTGTGTGTGTGTGTTTGTATTTGTATTTGTGTGTGTGTGTATGTGTGTTAAAGGAAAGTTCTACAAAAGTTATAAAATAACAAAAGCATAAAATTTAGCATACCAGCTCAAATTTACGCAACAACTTTGATTTGATGTCCTTGATTGCTATTGCTACAGCATACATGTATGTTAATGAACCAAGAATCTATGAAATGTACATGGTTGTTATATGAATAAATTTGTATTTGCCTAACAAAAATGTTCTCAGAGTTAGTGTTATGTTTGGTGCATTATACAATGAGATCACTTGTTTGAGCTGTCACTGAAGCAAAAACAATATAATCAAAAATAAATGTTCTGCTTTTTGTCAGAAATCAGTGATACTCATGTTCTGCAGAAAATGACTAGAAGACAAACAGGTACAAATTAGAAATGCACTCATAGTGCAGACCTTCGCCAAAGAAGCTGTTTGATAGAACATCTGACTATGTTACACCCTATTTTTTATTTTAAGTCTTTCTGCCTTCTTTTTGTGGATTCTGGAATGTCAAAATTCGCCCTGTCCCCAATTCAATTTGCGGCGACTAGGGTCGTCTAGATTTCTAGCAATGGTGAAGAATCCTGGTTAGAGTTTGTGATCCGGATCACCACCAAATTTAATCACTTGTTCCTTTGGTAATTTCAAACAACTCCACAAAGTACAAAGCCCTTCATAGGTTTTTGAGGTATCCTGCTGACAGACAAACAGACAGACAAACAGACAGACAAATCAACACGACCGAACCTCCTTGGCGGAGGTAACAACCCATTTTTTTCTGATGATAAAGTAGCGTTTGAAGTTTCTTTTTGTGTGTTGCTGACATGGACAGTGAACTTGATTTTCTATGGGTCTTGAAAAAAATACTCATATTCTGAAAAAACCCTGGTTCTGAACTTTGAAAAAGTGCCCACACAGACTTGTAGTATGCCGGTGGGGGTAAGGGAGCTGGTCTATGCTGAAAATGCCCAGGCCCGTTTGAGTTCCCACTCCAGCCTGCAGAGCCCGTGTTATAACCTTACTGTAAACAAAATGCATAACAACCAATTCTTAATATTTTACTGAAGCCCTCAGCGCAGAGCCTATGTTGTAACCTTACTGTCACCAAAATTGTAATGGCCATGTCTTAACCTGTTACTTAAGGTTCTCGGTACTGTCATAGCAATGTTGTTATGATGTAGTTGAGTATTTTCCACTAATAGTGAATAGGCCCAACGCGGCGACCCCATCTGCAGTGAGAGGCTACGGCTCTCAGGAATGTCATAGAAATATTGTTATGATGTAGTTGAGAGTCTTCTCTGCAATGAATGAACAGGCCTGCTGGCATGCCCATCTGTGTTACCTGAGTTACCATCTGTTCTCTGTCAAAGGGTCTTGTTTTTTGTTTAAAAGGAAGATCGCTTCTAGCCAGTCAGACATTTCTTTCTGTGCAGTAAAAGAGAAATTCAATAACAGTTCTCATTATATAACTTATAATAATATACTCTTATAATATATAGGCTACTTATAATAAGAGGAACTTATATCAGTTTACACTTTGATGGCCATGACTTCAAGATAATCTAAGATGTGTTCATTAATCAATGTGCTGTCATATGTATAATTGTGGTACTGTCACAGCCTGGCTTAAAACCATGGCACAGAGGAGACAGACGAGAGGGTAAAGTTTAACAAACTTTATTTTTTAAACCCAGACAGACAGGAACAGCAAGAGTGAGAGCAGAACCGCCTCAGCTGTATCTACAGCCCAAAATTGGTCAGCTCTCACATGCGGCCAGACAGAGACGAGAGAGACACCTAGTGTCTCGCTGGAACCCTGCAATGAGGCCTATGGTGGTCTCGTGTCACTTTTTTGTTTGTTTGCATTCCATAAACCCTTCATCCACACCACTCTGTCTTAAACACATTTGAACACACAACAGTAATCTAGTATGAATTAAAGGCCTAACCCTCGCCCACGGTAAAAAAAGAAAACAACAAAAAAAACGAAATAGATCACTCGTTCAGTCAACAGCTGCTTTCATTATATTCTCTTTAAGGCCTGTACTGATACAATATAAATACAGTACATGTTTACAGTATGTGTTCACCCTTAGCACCTTATTTTATCACTGGTTTTGACACACATGTAATTCATTCCCCTCTAAGAAAAAACATATTCAGTTTGAAGAGCAGCCTAATTATGGCAGACTTGCCATAATTAAAAGAAATGCTCACTCACTGTCCATGCTGTTCTCTACAAAATCATCTTAGTATTCTTAGTATTTTTAGTTTTCTTAGTAGGCCTATTACTTTGACTGTAGTCAAACCACTCCAGCGACAGATCACATAGGCTGCTTATAGGCTATGTAGATGAACATAATTATATGAACAAAAGACAAAACAGATGATACAAATGACAGTAAGATGTAATGTAAACTAAATGTCCCCACGTGATCATGTAGCCTTATATGTCCCATAGGCTACTGCAGAAATATGGTTTTCAACCCATCCATGAAGTCTACACACAAAAGGAGATAAAATTAACATGCCATGGTGCCTCAAAAATGTAAGATCACAGTTTGTATTTTGTTAATTGTTCTGTGAATGAGTTAGTGTCAGACACAGCCTGGGACTCAAGAATGACGTTGAGCTGAGTGGCATGATGGAGTTCCTTCTGGGCATATGTCAACGTTTCAAAATGTAAAACCAACCTTTATTGAATTTTCCATTTATGTAAATCATTAGGCTATGTTGCGCCCATTCCCTGTTGAAAGCTGTGAAGTCTTATTCTCTTTTTGTGCTGTAGGGCCTAGGCTTCATTTTAGGCTTATTCTTTATTTAGTCAATATTGAGCCGTGACGTTTCTGCCAGGGAATCCTGCAGGTCTACAACCAATGCCTACAACACATTGTTGTTGTTGTTGTTGTTGTTGTTGTTGTTGTTGTTGTTGTTGTTGTTATCCTGTAGGCCTAGGCCAGGGTTTCCCAAACTGGGTGTGCACCCCTGGGGGTGCGTGGCCTGCCATAAGGGGGTGCACGAGCTGAATAGAGCAATGGTGGATTATGTGAGTTTTTATCCAGTATTAATGAACATTAAGTAGTTCTTAATTGTATGGTGAATGTGTAAGCTGGAAGGGGTCCATCTGAAGTGTAGTTTCACTTCTATACTATTGAAGAAGAGGATTCCCCAAAATGACTGTGCATAATGTCCCGTGAATGCGCAGTGAATCCAGGCTACTTGTGTGGCCCCTCAGCACACCAAAATTCGCAAATGTACAAGGGGGTGCGCAGGGGGGAAAGTTTGGGAACCCCTGCTTTAGGCCTATCTGTTTGTTTCTCTGTATTTATTTCCCCTGCAATAAGCCTAGCTCCTGCAGACTGTTATTAAAATTGAAATGTAGGCGATGATTTTTACATGTAAAAAAAGAAAAGGAAAGAAAGGAACGCCCGTTTTTGCTGCACAGACCGACCCAGACGGTGGCGGCAATTCACCTTCTTTCACTTGGTGAAGAAGTAGAACAAAATTGAATCGACCTATCGTTGCTCGCGGAATTTTCCTTTTCTTTGCCGTCAGCATGGAGATTTGTGTTCAAGTTCCTTAAAAACACAGGCCTATATGATAGGATTTAGTTAACTACATTCAAGTAGTGAGTTATTTAATTTTGTTTGTTTATTTATTTTATTTCTACCCATTGCTATTCTTTCATTTATCCATTCTCCCGTTCTTTTTCTTTTCTTTTTTTTCTTTTTGTCATTCCTCCGTCGAAGCTCCACCCCTTGTAGTTGCATAGTTAGCCTATATAGTTGGTGGCGGTAATGCAACACTGCGTATGCCAACCGCCAATAAAATCCACAAGAAGAAGAAGAAGAAGAAGCTGTTGCTCGCGGAACCCAACTTCGTATCTTTGCATTTGCCCGAGTGGTTTTGAGAGTGGGACTGGGACCATCCGGAAGCAGTTTGTTTCGAATCAAACAATCGCGCCTTGTCAACCAGTTCAGAACTAGGTGGATTATATCCCCCGATCCCTCGGAAACCCGGGTTTAGTTATTTTAGTAGTTGTGTTTAACGGTAAGTTAAACAATTTACTGTCCTACGCTTAAATATTAATTGCACACTTTCACGTGAAGTTTGGTAGCACTTAGCTTGCCAACGTGTGGTCACGCGAAGGCTTGCGCGGCGCTATAATGCAGGTCGATATCTGCTGTTCATTTTTACGTTTTTTCACTGTTAAGTAGGATAGTACGTTGCTCTCGGGACAGGCACGTCTGTAGGTTGTATGTGCGGTTTATTTGAGTGACTTATACCAACGCACCTCCTCCCAAATGCCCGCCAAAGAGCGATTTTGTGTCGCGTGTTGGGTATCATAGATATAAACAATATCGCGTTGACCATTTCCTTCTACTGGAAGGAATCGGCTGAAGTCAGATCGTCGCCATGTTTACCCGGCATATCACACAATCAAGCCGACATACCCACCACATAGCCGTGTAGGTGGCAGTGGCAGCCAGATATATACCGTGGTAACTGGTAACCGCGGGGCCCTGGGTTGGGTCACGCCAAAAGGCTGAACACGGCATCTAGAACTAAATGTTCAGAATGATCTAGCTATGGTTAGGCTACGTATTGGCAGAGATCAAAGTGCTCTGCTATTGACAACGGTGCCATTGCCACCTGTCTCTTTTACCCGAAACGCAAAGCTCTAAAGGAAAAAAATGGTTGCACACCATTTACTCAATACTGTACTTTGTCGCAGGACCTTTGGCTTTTATAGCACTCTTGGCTGTCATTAGGCTATTACATACAGACTTCTTGGCTGGAAGTGTATCAGTGTGGCACATGCTGATTAGGCAATGTTTGTCCACTCCTCTTTGCAAAAGCACTCCAAATCTGTGGGGCATCTCTTCAGGTCACCTCAGTGCTTGATGGCATTCAGGTCTGAACTCTGTCTGGGCCATTCCAAAACCTAAGCTTTATTCTAGTGACGCTGATTCTTTTATTGATTTAGGCATGCAGTTTTGGAATGGCCCAGACAGAGTTCAGACCTGAATCCCATCAAACATGTGTTGGGTGATCTGAGGAGGACTGTGCACAATGTTAGTGCAATCTTTCAGATTTGGAGTACCTTTGCAAAGAAGAGGGGGCTAGTATTGTCACATGACAGTGTGATGTGCTGATAGACTTCCAGACAAGTAGGGCTGGGAATCGATCCAAATTTCCTGTATCGATTCGATTCCGATCCAGAAGGTCACGATCCAATTCGATCCACGATACGATTCGACTCAATATCGATCTTCTGTATTGCTGTATTTAAGATCGGCTATAAAAATCTAAATATCTCAACCTTTGATACCCACACAAACATGAAATATCTTGGTATGAGAGAAAGAAGTGGGAAACTTGGTATGGTAGAGAAAGGTGGGAAAATACTGGCACTATTTACTTGAACAGGCCGTGTGTATCTGTGCATGTACTCTACATTAATGTGGAAGAAATCTACAGGATGTGGTTGAAAAAATAGCCCCTATAAGCTTAATCATTTGCAAAAAATCGATTCACAAAGTTGTGAATCGATATCACACTTTTCGAACGTGGATCGATATTGGATCTCGATTCGATTTTTTTGAACCCAGCCCTACAGACAAGTAGTCTGAATGCTGTAACAATGTATTAATTTAAGGGTGTCCATGTTATGTCCATGTTTTATATCACAAAACCTTGGCATTTGAACAGGTGTGTGTGTGTGCGCAGCAAAGAATGTAGAGTGGGTAGTGCCTGTAGTCATGTGCAAAAGATCAATCCACCAAGTTCTTAAATCGATATTGCATTTTTCGAACGTGGATCGATCTTTTGAAGCCAGCCCTATATTAAGTTGTGTTTGGTGGTAGTCAACAGTCATTTTTGTTTTTCTTTCTTCAGATGACCGGGTCAAATGAATTTAAACTGAACCAGGGACCTGAAGACAGCATTTCAGCTGTGAAATTCAGCCCGAGCACTGCACAGTTTTTACTGGTTTCGTCATGGGATTGCAGTGTGCGACTTTACGATGTTGGGAGCAATACCATGAGGATGAAGTACCAGCACCCGGCTCCAGTGCTGGATTGTGCCTTTTATGTAAGTTTTCGTGATTGTTTTACCATCTCAACCTCAAAACGGCTGACGTGTTCAGTCACGCTGAGAATCTGAGCATTGGCAATGGTTTGCTATATGAAACGAAATAAAGGGAATGCCAAAATAATGCAACGCAAATCCAAATCATACCAGCCTGTCTAGTTAGGAAGCAACACTGATTGTGAATCCATTTTTCCTACTGCTGTGCAAATGTAACAAGCAGTGGGTAGAATTTTGCCGTCCTTTTTACGCACACCAACAAATATTCATTTGACTTCAGAAGTTGAGTGCTACACTACACTACACTACACTACACTAGCATTCATTTACCCTAAAAATAGTTATTCTGCTGGTGGTGTCCACTGACCATTTATCTTTATTTATCTTTTATTTATATTTATCATTTATTTTTTTCATCCTTTTGCATCTGATGTTTGGGTCACATGCGGTCCCACCACTAGAGTTACTATGAGGTCCCATCACCCACTGACGTTGCTCAGGTAGTGCTGCTCATCCAAGGTGGTGCGTCAATGTACACAGTGGCAAGACAATTAGCTGTGTCCCCCCAAATCACAGTGTCCAGAGCAGGAGATGGAGATGGAGGACACTAGGGGTGTGGAAGGCCATATGAGGGTTTAGAATCCACTAGTAGGGATGGCTATCTCTTACTTTGTGCCAGGAGACACAAAAGGAACACTGCCAAGTCAGGCTGAATGAGCTTTGCCGGGCACTGAAGCACATGTTCTCAGGGGAGTGTGACTGGCATATTCCGTCAAAAACGTTGTATTCGCCATGCACACTACAAATGATGTTGCAGGTAGCAGAACATTCTCCCTTCAACATCTCCAAACTGTAATGTTTGCTTCATGTGTTCAGTATGCATTCTGATCTCATTTGTGAAGAGCCCAGGGCACCAATGGTGAATATGCCCATCTTGGTGTTCTCTGGTATACACAAGCTGCGGTCCACAGCGTGCCTTACCCACCCCTACCATTTGAGCACACACATGCATCAGTGGTCTGTAAAGCTCATTTTGCAGGGCTCTAGCAGTGTTCATCCTGTGCCACCTTGCGTGACTGAGGTCATCTTGCACCTGTTCACCCCCCTCGGGGATCGAACGTGCGACCTCGTCAACTACAACGGTTCGGCAATGGGAGACACAGTACGATACCGCTGGGCCAAGAGACTAGTCTCTCGGCCCAACGGCACGAGACTGTATGAGGCTATCGGAGGGAGGTTTACCAACGTTCCACGCCAACTCTGTGCTAGTTGGCCTCCGTTACACTCTCCCCCTTAAACCTCACTCCCATCCCGGGTCAGCGGCACCACTGTGACGGAGGTTATCTTGCACCTGTTCACCCCCCTCGGGGATCGAACGTGCGACCTCGTCAACTACAACGGTTCGGCAATGGGAGACACAGTACGATACCGCTGGGCCAAGAGACTAGTCTCTCGGCCCAACGGCACGAGACTGTATGAGGCTATCGGAGGGAGGTTTACCAACGTTCCACGCCAACTCTGTGCTAGTTAGCCTCCGTTACACTTGCACAAAGAAGGAGATGGCGATCCTGCTGCTAGGTTGTTAACTGCCCTACGGCCTCCTCCACATCCCCTGATGTGCTGCCATGTGTCCTGGCATCTGCTACATACTCTGGACACGGTTCTGGGGGATGCAGCAAACTAAAATAATCTGCCATCTTGGATGAGCAGCACTTCTCAATCAACTTCAGTGGGTGATGGACACCGCCTAAGGTATGTCCGGTGGTGGGGCACTGACAAGGTGCATATGTGTCCAAAAATCAACCAGAAAGGATGAGAAAAGAGAAATGGACAAGCCATCTGCATAATAGCTCTATTTTTGGGGCATGTTTTGGCTATTACCGGTACCTCTTATTTCTACCTATTGCTGGTGAAATTTGCACAACAGCAAGTAAAATGGATTGACAATAAGTTAAGTCTTACTTCCTAACTAGACAGGTTGATATCAGAGGTATGACTGACCTGGACTTGCATTGTGTCGCCATTTTGGCGTACCCTGTATTTTTTTAGCAGTGTATGGACTACAGGTCAAAAGTTTATGAACAGCCTCCTTTTCCAGTTGTTTATGTCAATTCAGTGCGTTAATAGCTTGAATACAATTATTCATTAACTTCAGTATAGATTCAGAACCACTATTGGCTGTTATTTATGGCAAAGGTGTTTTTGTTTATTCTGTACAAGACTTCGAATAAAATCATCTAGTATGTAACATGGATATGTAACGTAACGCTGTCTATAAATTCATTCTATGGTTAAATGTGGTATTCTACAACATTTAACCAGTAAGGTATATTTTCTGACAGGACCCCACGCATTCATGGAGTGGAGGGTTGGATAACCAGTTGAAAATGCACGATTTGAATACAGACCAAGGTATGTTTTTTACATTATTTCAATTTCACAAAGTATTTACACCACTCACAATAAGTTAGGGGTGTTGTTACTTACACAAGTGCCTGTCCTATTTGGTCTGAATTGTAATGAAATGAATAGAATATCCCTTCATATTACTTGCAATGAATGACAAGAAGCTCCATTTTCGTTCAGTCTTCATAACCCCAGAAGGCTAAACAAGTGACTTCTTGTGCTTTTGACTAGTCTCAAAATGTTCTGAAGTGATGGGGATTTCACAGGCGTGACACGCCGTTCTGCCAGGTCATGTCGGGGTGGCAATTCTGTACTCCCTGTTTCTGGGGAGTCAGCTTGTAGCCCAATAGTTGCCCATTCTATTCCTGACCCACCAGGTTAGTGGGGGGAGTAATTGACCTGGGCTATCCCCCATCCTCCTCCATGACTGAAGTATTCTAAATCTAAACCAAAAAAGCAAGGTTCTTTAACAGCTTTTTTCCAGCAACAGTGAGGCTGATGGCAAAAAAGAACATTTGAACCACTTTTTTTTATTCTTTTGATCTCTTTTTCTATAAAATTCTATTTATTTATTGACTCAGAGGGCCTGCACAAGAGTTCCTATGTGCTTGGACTACTAGTCTATGCACAAATGGCAAAAAAAGAACTTTGAACTTTGAATTATGGTACCGTCCCGCCACACTGCTCTCTGTAATATAAGAATAATTTATTTTTCACATAAAACCCTAGCTTTGTAGCCTTACTTGCAGCGAAATGACAGTAACTATTATATGTATAAAAACATAAAATACATGCATAAATGAATTATAACAGCATTTTAAGAAAACTAGACGACTTTCTTGGTTGTAAAAAGGTGTGCAGAGACGAGTTGAAGTTCACTGTGGAGGTAGACGTAGACGTAGACATGGCATAGGCCTCAGTTAATGATCAAAAATGCATCCTCACCCGGAGCGTCTTCCTTCCAGAGGAACAGACAAGCTGAACGTGCCTAGTTGCTAAATGGTATCTTCAGGCCAGAATGCAAAAGACAGCCTGAAATCCACCAACATGTGTATGAAGTTAGTTGTCGGGTCACTGGAGCCAAGTGTTTCCCCTCCCGCTATGTGCATTCTCATATTCATGGGGAGTTCTGCATTCATGTTGTCTTCCGCTGACACCACACCACGGTGTACATTAAGAAAATGTTATCGAACAGACACTGTAGACAACAGCACTTTAGTGTTTTTCATACATGCAGTCACCACAGTCCAAAATGATTTATAATTGTTGAATTGAATAAACAGTAAATTCATCACCATTTCATTCGTTTTTGTAGACACAATTGTTGGAACGCATGATTCAGCAATTCGTTGTGTGGAGTACTGCCCTGAGGTAAACGTCATGGTAACGGGCAGCTGGGACCGGTCTGTTCGTCTGTGGGACCCAAGGACCCCTTGCAATGCTGGAACATTCACCCAACCTGAAAAGGTAGGTACACACAGTATTTTTAAGTTGTATTGTTTACCCTTTCTAACCATTTACAAAACCTAGAGAGGTTAAAGATTAATTTCCTCCGTGATTATTAATGTTACTGTACTACCAATTTTAATACCTATGTTGTGATTGCCTTAACTTAGTATGTTTAAATGTGTCATTTTTCCTAACCATAGGTATACACACTGTCAGTGGCTGGAGACAGGCTTATTGTGGGCACGGCAGGAAGACGGGTTCTTGTTTGGGACCTCAGGAACATGGGTTACGTGCAGCAGAGGAGAGAGTCCAGTCTGAAATACCAAACCCGCTCCATCCGGGCTTTTCCAAACAAGCAGGTCAGCCGCCTTGTTTTGAAATTCGGATATAATTGCTATTTTTCATTGCTATTATAATTACGTGACTTGGAAAGTTGTACATGAAATATGAAAGCAACTGAAGTGGTCTGCACGTAATTGCACCGAATTGTGCGTTAAAGAAAATGATAAAAACTTGAGGTCCCTCCTCAACCTGTATTCACAGTGTTCCTACCCCCTCTTTGGATGAAGTTGTGCACGCATGCTCAATCTTACATACTGAGTTTTTTGTAAACATTACTAAATTCTTTGAAGGGAGCTACTTAATTTAGAATTTTACATAACATTATGTTCAATGTACTACTTTCAGAATCTCACAGCCATTAAAGAAAATGTGTCAAAAAAATCCTGCCGACTGCAACTTAATGCCTGGTTTCATGAAAGTGTGAATTTCTGAACTTCATTTAATGTATCTCATGATGTGCTTGCAGGGTTATGTGTTGAGCTCCATTGAGGGACGGGTTGCTGTTGAGTACCTGGATCCCAGTTTGGAAGTTCAGAAGAAAAAATATGCTTTTAAATGCCACCGCCTGAAGGAGAATGGCATTGAACAAGTTTACCCTGTGAATGCTATCTCTTTTCATAGTATTCACAATACGTTTGCCACAGGTACAGTTTTTCCTTCTTTTTTTTATCAGACATCAAACTACAGGGCATTCCAAACTATTATGCACATGAGATTTTTCACTGATTTTCCTAAATAGTCAAATCAGTCATTATATCTTTCAAGTTTCCAACTATTAGAGTATACAGTAATATCTGAATGTTTTTTATTGTATTATTATTATTATTTTATTTATTTAGTTAGTTAGAGCTTTATTTGTCCCCGTGGGGCAATTGTTTATTGCATTCCACTCGCTGGCACAAGACGCACCTAAGACACAGTGAGACAATATAAGCAGACAAGCACATAAACAAGACATTGACATTCACACTCAATGTTTTATTGTTTATGTGCTTGTCTGCTTATATTGTCTCACAGCGATTTAATGAAATCATAGCCTGGTTTTAGCAGACCACATTAAGCACTCATCAGTTTACTCGCATTTGTTTGGATTTGGTGTTCGGCCAGTACGTAATTTTTTTTTCTTTCTTTTCCACAGGAGGCTCTGATGGATTTGTGAATATATGGGATCCATTCAACAAGAAGCGCCTGTGCCAGTTCCACCGCTACCCCACCAGTATTGCCTCTTTGGCCTTCAGTATAGATGGAAGCCTGCTGGCCATCGCCAGTTCATACATGCAGGAGCAGGGAGACATCTCGCACCCCGAGGATGCCATCTTCATCCGGCAGGTCACAGACGCCGAGACCAAGCCAAAGTGAGTCTCTCAATCTGTTCATGACATACTGAAAAAACATGCATTTGTGGACATGCAAGAGGAAAAGGTTCTCCATTTTAGTTTTTTTTTTTTTCACGAAATTTGACTCTGAACATCTTCAAACCCTATTGCTGCTATGCATGACTTTGTCAAGCAATTGTTACCGTCATTGTGAGTTCTTGAGAGTTCCTACTACTTGCAGCCACAGGGGCAGCCTAACACTGAAGTAGGCTTTGTCAGTCGCTTCCTTGAGAGAGAACTCTCTGACTTGGGACTATTTTTCATCAAAGCAGCAGCGAAGCCTCTGCGAAATTCCAAGACACAAGAGACAAAATGTGATTTTGAAACACAAACAGAAGGAATTAGTAATTTTATAAAACTTACTTTTGTTTGGCAAGTTCCACAGATGCTGTATTAAATTAAATATGTATACTGTGTAAGTATGAAACTTTGTTGAAATATTGTTCAAATTGTTAGAAACCCCACCCCTACAAACATTTATCATTTAAATCATATCATTTAAAAGCTCTTAATGTATTCTGTACTGCCCTGATGGTACTAATGAGCAATGACTGTGCAGTTGTTGATCTCCCGCGGAGTTCTGGGATATTAAAGTAACTATTGTTTGCCTACTGCAAATATGACCGGATATGGAAAGTCATCCGGGTACTGTTCGCCTCCTGTCTGAAAGCCTACTTGGGTATTCAGATGTACTGCATAGTAGCTTCCTCATGTTTTGCCTTCTACATAGGAAGGCAGTAGGGGCTTTTAGATGTTGCCATGGTGCACCTGACCTTTCACCACCCCCAAAATAGTAGGACACGCTGAAGTCAATGCAATGTGGCCACCAGGGGGGGTGCTACAATAAGCAAAACATGTTTTTTACCTTTCTCTGTGTGTGTGTGTGTGTGTGTGTGTGTGCGTGCTGCCTCTCTAACAACAACTATCGTGATGAATGTTTTTTGATGGCCAGTCTCTACCTTTTAGGTGCAGGGTTTCCCATATAGTAGTTTCCCATTCACAAATGTCAGTTTCAATGAGCAGCATAGTAGCTGGAATACTTACTCTTGCCACAATCCTTAACAGCGCACCTTTACAGGGCTGATAGTATTCACCCAAGGAGTTTGCAAAAATAAAAACATTAATAATGAGCCATTAGGTTATTCTTATCTCAGAAAGTGTTACAGGTTCAGGGCTTTCTTCTACGATCAGGCTTGAATAAAGGTCATACACAGGCTATTAAATGTTTGAATAATGTGTCAAAATAGGCCTATGTTACGTCACTATGCAGTATCTTGTCGTCGTCGTTAGAGCAGGGGAAAAAGTTCAGGCTCAGGATTTCACCATCACACCTGCCTTTAAATGTCCCAACTCCTCACCCTTTGTGCATCAGACTCAGAATTAGTTTTGAGCCACACATTTCTGAAACATGCATGCTACAATGTTGCTAATTTGACAAGAAGTTAAAAGCAATTGTTTTCATTTGCAGATCAACCTGAACGTTTCCAGGGATGAAGAGCCTCCCCAGCCCCCATTTTTTTCCCACCTTGCTTCATACTAGGGTTATTTTCCATCATTTTATTTTACTTCATTACTTTATTTTATGGGGTATGCGAAAACTACTGTATATATTTCCTGTCCCAGTCTAGTTTTTGGTTCAAGTATTCATGTTTGAGTTAATTTTCTAATGTGTATATTCTTTTAGTATGTATGTGTATGTACTGAATCAAAGGTACTTACAAAATAAACTTTTTGGAGATTTGCTTTTCATAAAGTGTTGTCATTTATTCTGAACACACTGAATACTGAACCTGACATGTCTCATATCCATAACTACTCAAGGACCGCATGAAAATGTTCCTGTGGTTTTACAATATTTTACAATAGCCTACATCAGGTTTTAGGTACAGTGAGTGTAGGACCGCAAAGGGTTATAGATTAGTTTTACAGCGAAGGCTTTTTAGAGAGCAGGAATCACTTTCAAGTAGGAAGCAACTTTTGGGCACAATACCAGTGTGCGTGCCAGTGAACATGCCACCACGTGCCAATCACTAACCTGTCAGTGAACAATGTGTTTCCACCAACATTGAAACTTGTCGAACTGTGCCTGGACCAAAACATTCCTAACCCTAACCTGTCAATGAATAAAGTGTATCCACCAATTTTAAATAATGGGTGTCCACCAAAAAGAAATGTTTATGGGGAAAAGCATTGCCATTATTTTCTGGCTTTTAGTTTTTAAAACTGCTATTTCAGGGAATGAAACAGAATAACAAGAACATACTTGTGAATATCATTTATTAAGTAAATTCCAATTCAACATTTTTTTTTTTACTGATATACATACATTCAACTATATTACATTTTCAAATGTTCAAACTTTAAAATCTTTAATCTGTCTTGGTAGTGGTGCTCTGCTCTTGGTTTTGAACTCCTGTTCGGTGTCCATGTTGTGATTCGTTTTCTAATGTACTGTGTAAAGGCACATTTGTTAACCTCTTGTCTCTTCCTGGTTTCCCCATGTTCTTCAGCATCAAAGAGTTCAAAAAGAAACATTGTTTTTTTGGGAAGAAAAGATAGTTAAAAAGTATCTACTCTCAAATTACATTTTCAATGAATTACTTTTTAAAACTTTTATGGGATGGGCACTTAAATTTTTACTTCACTTAAAGTAAAGATACTGGCCAGAGGCAGAGGAGCACACTGTAACATCAAGCACATTGAAAACTCCATAAGGGAACTGAGAGCTAAACAAAGGGCACATGGAACACACTAGGACAAATATCACAAGATATATCAAAACCAAGAACAAAAAACACCACAATCCAGACCGCAAATTCCATCTATACAGTTAAGAACAGCTGGACTACACATTCAAAAAACAACTTTCACTCCAAACTTCTTCAGTAGAGCTAGTGGATCAGTATATTCAAAACAACACGGCATGAGCCATCTTGAAAATAACAGCAGCATTAAGCTACTTGAGAATTTCTTCCCAAACTTTGCCACAAAATAAATATTGTAGATCTGAAAGAGGAAAATGTTAATTTTAAGACTAGAAATGACCATAACACTAGCCGAAGTGACCATATCGAAGGCCAGATATTCACAACTAGACATAAAAACTAAAACGCAAAACAAACCCAAGCTCAAGAAGATGAATACATATGTATTTGAATGTAGACGGCCTGGCCAGAAAAAGGTGCGATTCTCTCCCCCCGCCAGCCAGTATATCGTTTACTCCATTGAGGTGACCTGGATAACAAGGGTCAAATATTAACTGAGAGTAACAGTTTTCATCCAGTATAGCTAAAATATCTATAAATAGAAACGAATCAAATTTCTCAAAGTTATGCCCTTTTTGTCTTTTTAAAAAGTTAATTGTAACAGTGTGTACAGAAAATTGTACACTTTTCATTAAGTGTAATCCAGTTTACAGTTGTTTTGATATGCCATCCACCATACAGTACTTGGTACTGTAAACCCCTTTACAGTATTTCAGTATTAAATCCTTATTGACCTCTGAATCTCTTATTGACCTCTTAACCTTTATGTTCACCTTGACCTGTTCAGTCTTCACAAGCTTATCTTTGTGTAACACTTAAAATGCTTAAAATTGCCATTGAGCCAACAACAATGAGGGTAACTAGTAGATTGTTTAGTGTGTGTGTGTGTGTGTGTGTATGAGAGTGTGTGTGGGGGGAGTAGAAGGCTGGGAGTAACCATTAGGGTAGACATGTAGCTGTGTGCTGGTTTAGAAGGACAGTATCGTGCTCTGGATGATGTCGACACACTCTCGGACCTCGTCCTCTTTGATGACTAGGGGCGGGGCCAATCTGATGATGTCACCGTGCGTGGGTTTGGCCAACAGGCCGTTATCACGAAGGCGAAGGCAGACTCTCCAGGCATCGTAATCTGGGGAAAAAACGTATGCAAGGATGTTTATTTTTATAAAGCAGGCCCTCTGAGTCAAATAAATTGCATCGTAATCTGAAAAAAGGTATACACATAGCTGGGCAGTTTACACCATTTCTTTCAAGGCATACTTCAGTTTGTGATACAAAGGACCAAATTGGCACAGGCAGAGAAATCAATATTTGGTGGAATAAACTTGATATTTAATCACAGCTTTCATGCGTTTTGGTATGCTTTGTCATCCTTGTCCAGTCCAGCTCAGTGCGGACAGGCAGCACAAGGGGGGAAAAAATTAATTGCGACTCCTCGCTCTGCTTTTATACACATTTGCTTTTAACAGTCTCGACAACAGGAACTTCCTTGCCTCTCCTGACCATCTGACAGCATCAAGTAGGCCTATAACTTAAGTGTGGAAAATAAATGGCGATTTTCACGATCCATCTGAAGGTTTGGATGATAATGTTGTCAACAAGGCATTCATAACCCCGAATGAGAAAAGGCTGAGAATCTCTGGCTGAGCAGCCATCTTTGTGCTCCGTTTTGAGAAATGTTCATGGAAATTCCGGCTTACTTCGAAAATATGTTAAATTTGAAACGATTTATATGAAGGATTTTGAAACAAGTACTGTATGTTTCCTATGTGGCACATAATGTTGGTCTTCAAAAAACAAACAAAACAGAACGAGATTGAAAGGGTTTATGTATCTTTTTGGAGGAGGGGGGGCATGGTTAGGGTGTTGGTACTGAGCCTTGCACTTTACATCTGCGTGTGCATACACGCGTATATGTGCTGAGTGGGTGTGTGCTGAGTGTGCATGTTTGTGGATGGGGGGTAGATGAGGAAGAGCGAGCGCTGATGCTTTGTGTGCGTGTGTGTGTGTCCTTTGTGTATAGTGTTGAATTGAGCTTTCCAGCACCATGCTGGAATTCCGGGGGTACTGAGGTGACATTAAAAGCCATTTCCATTTCTAAATAGGTACTCACTTCCCACCTCCCCTTGGCTTAAATAATTGGAGTCTTACCTTTCCCCTTTTCCCACAGCGTTCTCTGAATCACAAGTTGCGTCATCAGAGCAAAGAAACGACTGCTGATCAAGCTATTTTTAAGCAATATCAAACCATCAGGATCAGCGGACGATTGTTCAGAGCATCTCTACTCTACATACATTTTTTGCTCGCTGGTTGTAATGACTGGTGGTTTTCCATTCACTAGCCATTCAAGTCTTTCTACTAGCCAGATTCTCTATTCGTTTTATTTTCCTTAAACCATCAAATTTTCAGGGCTTGAAGGCCTTCTCCAGACTGACATGGCGAGACGGTACCATGCGCAGGGTACCTCAGTCTTGAAGGAGGATGGGGGAGAGCACTGGTTAATTACTTCCACCACCAACCTGGCGGGTTGGGAGTAGTGGGTTATGGTGTGTATATTGTAAGAAAAGAGAGGGTACAGAACTTGCAGAGATGGATACCTTTAGTTTCTTTGATGACAATTGCATTAAGGAGTCCCTTTCCTCTGACAGTGGTCACAATGTCACTGGGTAGTTTCATCAACTCTGTCCGGAGCAGCTGACCCATCTTCTCGGCATTCTCAGCCAGTTTCTCCTCCTCCAATACCTGCAATTTCCCATACAACACAATATACTACAGTGTAATACAATATAATACAATACTACCTGCAATATATAACAAAATATACTACAATGCAATACCATCTAATAATAGTTCAAGAAACCTCTGTCTGTATCGGTCTGTTCCACCCACAACTGCCGCAGCACTGCACAGAATGAGCTCAAATTTGGAAGGTGACTTTGTAGTGGTATGGTGGGTTGCAGTGCAACATTTCACGCCGTTAGGACATGAAATACTGAAGATATTAGTTAAACTAATTTTCCATCATTTTGCCATTTGTCACCATGGAAACAGCACTGGACCTAACACTTAATTGTTGAAGTCCGCCACTGGCAGCTGACAGCACAACCAGAGAGACTGGATAGGCTAGAAGCTCTGGCGCAACCGGCTGACAGCGCAATCAACATTCCATTTTAGCACTTAAGCCCTAAATTGGAGGGTGACAGTGGCACAGCGGTTTGCATTGGGAAGTTTCACACCGGGTAGGACATAAAATAGATAGAAAGATATTAGTTAAACAATTTTTCATTGCCTTTTGCCGCTCTGCTAGACAGCCTACACCTGCTACAAAACCAAAAATTCCTATAATCAAGTCGGCTGAGCACCACAAACCTGCTACAGACAAACACCTGCTACACAAGAACAAGTTTTAAAAACAGGTTAAACTCAGCTTAACTTGATCTGCCCCCCCATTCAGACAGTCTACCCGACAGTTTCAAATGTGGAAATACAAATACCAATTCACCTCAGATTCCTTGATTACACTGAAACATGTGTCTAATGATTAGCCTATAAAAATTGGCTATTTGCAACAATGATTTTCAGTGGGTCTAATAAAAAACTAATAAATCAATCAATCACTACTACTACTATACTACACAATGTAATACAATACTACATTCAGTCATTGAGTAGTTTTCACTGCTGCAAACGATGGTCCAGCATGAAGCCCACGTTACTTTTCTGTTTATCAATTTGCACTGGCTACCAGCTTTCTCAGGATGTATAGCGCATCAGGAAGTGTGATGGTATGGTCATAAAACAACTCACCTCTAAAGCGGCGACAGCAACTTTGCAGGCCAGTGGGTTTCCTCCATACGTTGAGCCATGCTCTCCAGGTTTAATGGTCAGCATCACTTCATCATCGCAAAGCACAGCAGATACCTGGAACACAAACCCAACAATTATTATTATATAGTACCATTTAATTATTTACATGACTGAACAACATTTGGACCGGAAAATGCATGCTAAAAAGGGTTTTTTTTTTTTGCCTCTGAGACATTATGTATACATGCTCCTAAAACCTGAGCATTGATTTTCAGCTATGGGTCAGGGTAAGTAAAGGTTTTTTTCACAAAACTTTTTTCGTGTGGGCTATGCATTTAGGCCAACTACGAAACATTTTGTTAGTCACACATCACCTGTTACGTTCCTGGTGTGATGTGTGTCTCCTGGTCAAAATGGGTTAAAAACAGATTTTTTTTTCGAGGATAACACTGATCACTTAAGAAATCACCCATAGAAATTAAATAAAAGAAATACATCATAATCATGGTGCAAGGCAGCAACGCTTCGAGGCACCAATAGCGTTTCTTCTTATTATTGGGGCCCAAACAGCAACGTAGCTTTTCTCTTTTGGCAGGGCTCTAGAGTGTGACCAATTTTACAATGGTGCAACTGCAAAACATATTTGGTCATACTGGTTGTCCAAGGGAGAAAAAAAAATAGGGAGGAAAAAAAGACCATGCATTCAGCTGAGAATATAACTAATTTTCATTATGCAGTAGAGGACAGTAACACAATAAAAACGTTTTTAAAACATATCATTCTTTCCAACTCCGCTGAACTCTCTCCCTCTCATCACGGTCAGCCTACCCGTGCTTTTTTTGATACAATAGTGCTTTTTTGAATACAGTTTCAGCAACCATTTCTGATGACAGAGGGAAAAAAAACTCACAGGATAAACTCCACCAGACAGGGCCTTCCCAAGGATCACAATGTCAGGGCGGACGGGCTCATGATCCACTGCCAGCCGTCTGCCAGTACGCGCCAGCCCAGTCTGCACCTCATCAGCAATGAACAGCACCTAAACAGAAATGGAAAAGTAATAAATAAATAAAAAACACCCCTCATATAAAACAGAGAGTTTAAATGTCTAGGTTGGGATAGAGTGAATAGAAGGGAACGGACTAGAAAAAAACAACGTCATGAAGCTATTTAACTTCTTTTGTTTCAGACATGTAAAAGTTTGTTATCTTTTACCTGACATGTTTCAACGGTGTCAGGTAAAAGATAATTAACTTCTACATGTCTAAAACAAAATAACTTGAATAGTTAATGTAACTTTAAAAAGGTACACTGTGCAGGAAATGGTCAAAAAAGGTACTGCAACATTGACATTGGTTTGCCTATTGCCAAATTTGATATTTTCATGAAAGTTTACTAAGTAATCAGCTAATATTTTCTAGTATGGCCCAAGTACAGTCATTTTTGCAGCTAAAAATGGCTATTTCTGGAAATTCAAAATGGCGGACCATGGAGAAGATCCCCCTTTTCATGTATGAAAAATGCAACTTTTCCAGTCATAATGAATACTTTGAATTTGATGGTGGTGGTAAGTATTCATGAAAAAGGTAACAATAGCGAATGGGTAGCATGGATTCTGGAAATAAACAACTACAAATCTCACACAGTGTACCTTTAGGACATAATGAACGTCATACATCAACTTCATGGAGCCTTTGAAAGAACAACTGAACTGACAGTTATATTGAGTAAACATAGAAACTCACATTGTGTTTTGTGCACAGCTCCCGCACTTTTGTCAGATAGCCAGCGTCAGGGACCACCACGCCAGCCTCCCCCTGGATCGGCTCCACCATAAAGGCTGCCACATTCTGATCTTGAAGAGCATGCTGTTAACACAAACACATTAAATTAATGTATTTCTGTATTAATGTTCAGTATAGGCCAAACGTTTGGACACAAACTAATTCAATGCCTTCTCTTTATTTTTGTGGCTATCTGGCGGACGGCATGGAGGCATATAAAATTGTGTGCTTAACAAAAAATGTCAATTCTAGCAGTTATCCAACAGCTTCTGTATGAATACAATAATAACGTTTATAAAGATAACTTTATTTGCATAGCATGATTCATAAATATGCAGAAAAATATGGTTGAACAGTTTGATAAGAGATACAAGTTTGTCCGTTTCAAGGTGGCAAATAGTTTGGTCAAATTAAGTTAAATAAGGGTTATGAGACAAACACATTGGGTGCTTTCTAATATGCAGACTGCCATCCTATCTTGCTCCCTTACATGCTTGTGGCTTCGCGATCACCTCACGGACGACAGAAGTGCATTTCAATATCCTGCAAAAGCGCAATTCTAATGTCATTTTCACATTTTCAAATGGTATAATGAATGAAGAATAGTCCCCCAAAAGTTATTGTAATTATGCTGGCGGCAGGGAAACGGCGGGGCATCAGCAAAACGCGAGGCCTCAAGCACAGGCCGAGGACGGGAGTCTGCATATTGGAAAGAACTCAGCGAGTGCTGCCGAGTGGCTAAAAAATTGTCGTCAGCAGCTACGAGTCACTGCGAACAGCAGCCAACTGGCTCAGGCCGACCTGCTCTCTGCACCTGTTCCTGCTTTATAAGTAGGTTGCTTCAGGCCCTACCCAGCCCAGCTGCATAGCTGTACATGTTTCACATGGGCAAGCAATACGATGAGTGACATACATTTTTAGAATGTGGTGGTGTAACCAAAATTCTAATTGAAATGGTAGTGTAGTGGTGATCTAGTTACCGGTGTGTATAAGAAGGTGGTTAAAATGAAAGTTTAAAAGAGCATGTTGTTCCCCTTAACCCTTGAGTTAAAAAAATAAGCTTTGCCTTTCTCCTGTTCATCCAGATGTTCCCTGTATCCATCAGCACAGCTTTCTTTTACCGCAAGTGTGGTGTGTGTGTGTGTGTGTGTTTACTGTCAAGGTCTTATTTATATGTTTACTGCACAGAGGAGAGTGGTCAAACACAGTATCAAAATTCTGAGCTAATCCTGTTACGTTGATTTTTGACACAAAAAAAAGTACACTTGACTTGGAGAGCATGCCAAGATGCATTGCAGCTGTGATTAAAATCCATGGTTATTCTACCAAATATTCATTCTGAACTCCTCCAAAGTTAACACATTACTATTATGTTGTTTTAAAGTGAAAATCATCTCGTTTTCTTCTGATTTTTTTTGGTCTGAAACCATTGCATCTTTTGTATTATTTTGACCATTTGTAACTTTCTGCAAATAAATGCTCTAAATCAGGGGTCAGGAACCTATGACTCTAGAGCCATATCTGGCTCTTTGGGGAACTGTATCTGGCTCTTACTTAACTTGGGTAGCCAACCGTCCCTTGAAATACAAAATTGTCCCGTATTTATAAATAAAAGTACGGGTTCCATATTGAGCTGAAACGGGACATGGGATGTTAAAATGCGTAATCGCAGGAAACTGCATCTAAGAAATACAACATTTTCGGGCGGAGGACCCCCAGACCCCCACTATGATGAATTTGACTTTCGGGCACATGACGTCACACGTTGCGCGGCAGACATTTTGGAAGCGGGCCAGCCCATTGTTTACAGTGAGGACTTGCTTTCTTCTGCTAGTAGTTTGCTTTGTGTTTTACCGTTTCATTTGACCTCTGATGTCGTTATGGTCGTCCGTTGCTGTGTCGTAGGGTGTAGAAGCGCAAGCTGTGACGGGACGGAAAAAAAAAATCCCAAATGGATTATCTTTTTACCGTTTTCCAACTTGGAGGCGTCTCAATGGAGAACAAATGTCCTCCATAACAAAGAGTCGCCGGCTAGCATGGGTCGCTGCTGTAAGACGGTCAAATATAACTTTCCACTCAATCCCGGTGTGGAGGTGTCTCTGGTCTAATACCCACAGATGAGCTCGGGGAGGCAAACTTTGTGAAAAAATTCCTGTGCCTTCCTCAGACAGGACTCCCAGAAGCTGACATCTGGCAGGATACAGGCAACGTCTTTCAGTGTCCACACCACAAAGTCACAGTAGGTTGCACCTGTCACGAACATCTGTGTCTGCACTTGTGTGTAGTACCTATGACCTTGTTTGAGCTGAACAATGCCATCAACTCTGTGGAGACAAAAGTCTTTGTCTGCGTCACAAGCCTCCTGGACAGTGCTGTGTTTGTGCTTAGCAGGGCATTTCACTTCCAGGCAGCCTTGTCCACAGCAGTCACAGCTAACTAGGCCATCAGGTGAGGTGCCTACCTGTGGGAACGCCAGGTTTATGCAGACGCCAGACTGCTCGATTGTCAAGTTATCGTGGTGTGGTGCTTGTTGTTGAAGGTATTCAGTGCGTTCTGTGTCTGTGCTTTGGGTAGCACACATTCTTGACTGTGGACACATCCGGCTTGTCGATGTTAGAGACCAGAACTGCATGCATGGTGGAGGCAGTCACTCTCCCTTTACCATAGCAACTAGCTATCAATATGGCGGCATGTGCCCGTCCCTTGTTGGCAGCCTATACTTACCTGTTATCACAAAAAGCAGGCCTAATAACTTGGCAGTACACTCTGAAAATGTTGGGCTTAATTGAAGTACAGGTGTTGCTTTTAATTGTATTCAGTGTTTAAATGGTGTGGCTCTCACAAAAATGTATTTTCCAAATTTTGCCTTTTATGGCTCTCTCCAGCCAAAAGGTTCCTGACCCCTGCTCTAAATTATCTCAGTAGTGTATCGAATGAAACAACAATGTTCATTTTACTGAAACACATGCCAATAAGTAGTAAGAACAGAAAAACTTGTCATTTCAAAGTGGTTTCTCAATTTTTGCTGCAGCTGTATACATTTTATTTTTGAGCATATCATTACTAATCCATGGAGGCATGGAAATTACCCCACTTAATACTAATCCCCTGCAAATGAGGTCATATGTTAAAGAGATCTGTTAAAAAAGTGCCTGTTAAAGTGCATGGAACACACTGTCCTGTTAAAGTGCATGGAACACACCATCCTGTTTAAGGGCATGAAACAGACACAATATCTAATCTCTCCAGGCTTCCAAACACGACAACCTTGAAATAAGTATATATATAAGTAAGTAAGATAAACAAATTTGCTTTAGATGGCGTCAAGCATGTGTGGTGGTAAACAAGTGAGTTTTACACAAAAAGTGCATCTGGCTAGTCAAGTATGGTTATCGGACTGACATGGTTTGGCGATGTATGGATGCAGTCAACATTGGAAATCTGAATTACACCTAAAGAAGCATGCATGCCAACATGCACTGTGACTACAGAAGCAGATCATGATACTCTCCATAGGATTTCATTCAAAACTCATACCCATTTATTTTAGCCAGGTGCAGACTCAAAATGTACAATTTCAATGTACTGAAAGGTTGAAACACACACCGATGACCTCCCTTTTAATCCCTTTTCATTTCGAAATGAAAAAATGAATGTAGTTGCTGCTAAAGGTGGTTCTACAAAGTATTCAGCAAAGGCTGTGAATACTTCTGTAAAAAATATTTCTTTGTTTTTTATTTTTTATAAATTTTCAAAACTGTCAAGACAGCTTGTTTTTCACATGGTCATAATGGAATAATTTGTGTAGGATTTTGACAACAGAGATTCATTTGTAGCATTTGGAATAAGGCTGCAAGATAATAAAATGTGAAAAAAGTGAAGCGCTGTGAATACTTTCCGGATTGACTGTATATTGAACTGACTGGGTCGCAGGGCCATGGTGGTGAACACTTTTTTTTTGACAATGTGAAAAGGTTTCCCGGGAAAATGTAAGGGTTGACCGGTATGATTGTCATGCATGTCAGTTTTATTATCAAACAGTTACCAAAATCAGAATTCTGCAAACATAGTACCGGTATTACATTTTCAGCATTATGAATGTGGGCTTACCTCTAAAGCTGGGATGTCATTGTAGGGAATTAGCTCAAATCCGGGCATGAAGGGACCGAATCCTTCATAACTGCTCGGGTCTGTTGAACTTGATATCGCGGCCATGGTCCGTCCCCAGAAATTTCCATCTAGAAAAAATATCAGTCAGTCATTCAATGTGCCTCAGAAAGAGAATGAATAAATATGGATAGTATAATATCATCTTAAGAGAAAGTAAATAAATAGGACTATAGCTCACATCAACCCTACAAGCTCATCAAAGGCTCCTATAGAAAGAATCATCACCATCTCCATAAACGTAGTGTTGATATAGATTTGATGAACAAAATAGTATAACTACCATTACAACATCAATATGTAGAGCAAATAAAAACCTACTTGCGAAAATGATCTTGGCTTGATTTTTTGGAACTCCCTTCACATTGTAAGCCCATTTGCGAGCAAGCTTACAAGCTGTTTCTCCTCCCTCAACACCTGAGAAAAGTTGCAAAGACACATACATACAGTAATATTTACGGTTTCTGTATTGTTAATGTGAATTCTCAGTAAAAAGGAATACATCAAAAAGGGACAGGAAAGTCTGAAGGTCTTACCAGTGTTCATGGGCAGAACTTTGTCGTAACCAAACAACTTGGTAATGAACTCTTCGTAAGCTCCCAGGATGTTGTTGTAGAAAGCACGAGATGTCAGAGTCAGCTTGGAGGCCTGGTCATTGAGGGCAGCGATAATTTTCGGGTGGCAGTGGCCCTGGTTTACTGCACTGTATGCACTCAGAAAGTCATAGTATCTCCTGCCCTCAACATCCCAAAGGTAAATACCTTGAAGACACAAGAGGCGATGATGAGAAGTTAGTCAAGAAGAAGAATAATAATTATAATAATAATAATAATAATAATAATAAAAAAAACACACACACAGTCAAAAAAATCAATTATGCCAATATGAAACTCAACAGACAGGGAAAAAAAATGAAGTCCGACCCCAATTTGAAAATGCGAATTATATAACTTACACTGCCAACATGAATATAACAATGATAATAACAATAAAAAGTAGTGGTGGCGGAGTTAACGTGCTGTGATAATGTGAGACTCTTATCGGCGATAAAGAAAATTCCGCCGTTAATCTATTCTCAAAGTTGGGTTGGGAATTGGGTATATGCACGTCACCACAGCGTTCAGTTGGAAGGCGGTTTCAGGCTTTCCTCCAGTCGCTTCTTCTCTCCACCTCTCATTTTAGTACCAAATATGAGCAGCGTCTACATGCTGTAAACATTAATCTCTCTGCCGTGGTAGGTGATTGAGTGTTTTTTTTTTTTTTTTTACATAGGCACCTTATGCATTGCATAGAACACAAGCAACAGTCGTGTTCCCGAACCATTTATATCTTGCTTGACACAGTTGCAAAACATTGCATGTGATAAATGCATTTTGAAGACTGTCAAACAAACTCATGTCTACGCTCGCTAAATGTTTATGTAGCAATCAGTTGAGTAGCCAACAGTGCATTTATGACACAGTGAGATATGAAAATGCTCATGTCGGTAAACGTGTATAAAAGGTTGCCGCGTGTGGTAAAAAGTTTGGCAAACGTAATTCATTTCGAGTTGTGACCCCACTTTGCCTAAAAATCTAGACGCCCCTAGCAGCCGCAAATTGACTTTGCTCCCAGAGACAGTCTAGTCACTTGTGGTTGTTTTGTGAGGCTGAAAGTCGAAAGTCGACTGGGCCAATCAAATCTTGGAGTGGAATCGGAGGCTGGACTACCTTGTGACGTCAGAATATCGTGCAAATTAGATGGTCCGATAACCAACTAAATGGGCGTATGGGTTGCTTGGGCGGAAGTTACAACATTTTCAGAGAAACATGTTTGACCGTTTGTGCGCCTTCCAACATCAAAGTTTTTGCTTAATTTTAAGAGCCATAAGAGTGATTATAAATGTCATGACTGCCGCAGATTGATGTAAAAATGCACTATAAACTTATTTGACACAAATAAGTCACTCCACATTACCATTTTGATCCCTCAATGTTTTAACTTTTAAGTTAGCACTTTACAGAACCAGACAGCCACAAGCTTATATTAGAGTCTGTCTGGTTCTGTAAAATGCTAACCATTATCTTAATTAGACCACTTCTTGTACGTGTAGAACGACATCACAGCCGTTAAACGTGATTTAGCATCAAAACAAACTTGACATTAACGCATATAGACACCGTGTTGTGATATTGAGAGGGTTATGTGTGCAAACACCAGTCAGCTGTATGCATTCTCGCTGAGTGTGGAGGGAGTCTGAAGCCTGTGTGTCGCTAAAGGCTGAGCCGCCGTGCTGTGTCAATTCGGATAAAAAGTAACACCTGCCCCCGCTAGGTATCTCCTGGAACTATTGCCGACCACGCCCTGCAGTTTGCTGTGTGGGGATTCGGCGTGATTGGCTGTTGCTCTATCCTATTGTGTGGACTTAAAATGCAGAGGCAATTTAACTGACAACCGTTGCAACGAGCAACTTTGATTCTGTCAACCATCATCAGTTAACATCCCTAGACAGAACTTTCGTGACTTCAATATGTTGTGCACGTGACTTGGACGTAGTGGTGATGAGAATAAAATGTGGATAAATTGACAGAAAAGGGACATGGTATTTAGATAGAGGTTAAGTGTTGGATTTCCCATTGGGGAACATTGAACAGAAGTTGCGAAATCTAGGAATCCAGTATGTAGCAGGATTGTTTGGTTGGTGAGAGACAAAGGAAAGTTTTGGCATGAATTCTAATCCACTTCACATTGTCAGATTAACATGTAACAAGAAGAAAAAAAAGATTCCCACCTTCTCCTCTCTCCAGAGCCACAGGAAGAGGATGGTAATTGTGAGCACCGTACTTGTCCTCACGGGCATACACTTCCTCAGAGGTGAGCTGACGGTCCGCAAGCTTGGAGGCAGCGCCGGTGGAGGCTAGGCGGGAACCGGCACATCCATACACACGTGAGGCAGCTGGCAACATACGCTGCATCCCACCACCCAGTCTGAAAATCATTCTTTTCATTGTTGCCTGTTAAAGACCATGAACAAAGAAAAATTAAAAAAACAAATATAATACTAGTGTTGCACCGATACCATTTTTTGGTCCCGATACAGATACCCGATACCTGGCTGTGCAGTATCGGCCGATACCGATACCACCCTATTTGAAATGTGTATATATATGAAGGGCTGTTGTGCATACTACATGTAAAATCATTGCATGGCTTTGTCAGGCTGCTGCCTACCTTTGTGAAACAGGAAAAAGACTAATACAAAGTGAATCCAGCAAAACTTTTTATACTTTTTAAATACCACTATGAAATAACTAATTTCAAGGCTGTTTAAGTGACATACAAGCACCTGTAAATGGTATCAGTGCCCTATTTGTTGGTACGCGCCGATCCACCGATACTGGTATCGGTGCAACACTATATAATACAATAAAAATATATAATAAAAGAAATAGGAAAAACTTGTTTTGACAACTCTGCCTTGTCTGCTCAACATGTGATCAGTATTGTATCAAAAACTTCAGAAAATATTAATGTATAAGCACCCCAAAATGATATGGGTCAAAAAGACCAGGGAACACCTCCTCTAATGTGCGGGGGGCGGGGTCTTTTTATAGATTCATGTTCCCCACAGAAAATGGGCCAAGGCAAGTGAATCTCAGTGTGAAAGAAACAGCAAGAAACTGAAAGGGGTCAACAAAGACCCTTACACCTTACACCAGTGATGCAGAGGTGACGGCCCACGGGCTGCATCCGGCCCGAATGGCCATCACATCCGGCCCGGTTACGTCAATGGTTGGGAAGGGTTTTTTTTTGTTGTTGTTAGTTTTTAAAAAAATAAATAATACTAAGTTACAATATCAACAAATGCAAATCTACTTTTTGATTTTTAGCCTTAATGGTTTTAAATATAATGCTTATTTTTAAAAAAGTATGTTCCACATAATCCAACATTTTCTCTTTCGCTCGTGCCCGTATCTGTCGCAGCGCGTGCACTGACCAACGTACTAAGGAACAAGTTGCTCCCGCTCGATATCAGTCAGGATGTTGTCTAAAAAGCGAAAGGTTGATGCTGAATGTCGCGTCTTTCAGGAGAGATGGAAAGAAAAGTATTTCTTTTGGGAAGTGGGGGGCAAGCCAGTGTGTTTAATTTGTTCGCAACAAGTGGCTGTACCAAAGGAGTACAATATCAGACGACATTACGAGAAGACCCATCAGGAGAAATACGACGAGTACACAGGGCAACGAAGGACGCAAAAGCTAAACGAGCTAGCCTCATCCCTCCGAAAACAGCAAGCTGCTTTCTCGAAATGCCGAGAGACATATGAAGGTTCGTTTTAATTCTTCACAAAGTCTTATTTTTTGTTAACTGTGTTGTTTTCGAATGGGAATTTCTGTATTATAACACAACATTTTATTTCATGTTTAGGGGCAGTGAAGGCGAGCTATGTCATCGCATGGGAGATAGCTAAAACTTCCAAGCCTTTCTCCGAGGGGGAATTCGTGAGGACGTGCATGACAAAGGCAGCCGAGCTAGTGTGCCCAGAAAGTCGACAAGCTTTTGCGAACATCAGCTTATCCCGACCTACAGTGACCGAGAGAGTGGAAGAGCTCTCCAGCGACTTGCATAGCCAACTGAAAGAGAAGATAAAGTCCTTCGTCGCGTTCTCTATTGCCCTTGACGAGAGCACTGATGTGACTGATACAGCCCAGTTGGCGATATTTATTCGCGGAGTGGATGAGTTCCTGACTGTCACGGAGGAGTTTGTTTCCGTGGTACCCATGACAGACACAACTACAGCTAACGACGTGTTTGTTAGCCTTGTCGGGGCCCTTGACAAGCTAGAGGTGGACTGGAGTCGCGCTGTCAGTGTGGCTACGGATGGTGCACCTTCCATGGTAGGAAGAAATGCCGGGGTGGTCGTGAAGTTGAGAGAAAAGGTGCGAGAGGCAAACCCAGACCAGGTATTCTGGAACTTTCACTGTATATTGCACCAAGAGGCGTTGTGCTGCAAAAGTCTGAAAATGGAGCATGTTATGAGTGTTGTTGTTGCCACTGTCAATTTCATCAGAGCCAAAGGGCTTAACCATCGGCAATTCGATGCATTTTTGTTTGAAAATGACATTCATCAGGGCCTTCCCTATCACACCGATGTGCGTTGGTTGAGCAGAGGCGCAGTGCTCAAGCGGTTCTTCAAATTACGCAGAGAGATAGGCGAGTTCATGCAGGGTAAAGGGAAGCCTGTGGGGGAATTGGGCGACACCGAATGGATCAGAGACCTTGCCTTTTTAGTGGACATTACAGAACACTTAAACATCTTGAATGTTACTATGCAAGGTCGCAACAAACTCGTTACCGAGTATTATGACAGTGTCCGTGCGTTTCAAAGTAAACTTGCGTTATGGAAGGCACAGCTCAGCCAGCGCAATGCAGCCCATTTCCCATGTTTGAAATCTCTGCCTGTCAACCATCTGAGCATGGACAAGTATGCACGCTTGCTTTCCGGCCTCATACACGAGTTTGACAATCGATTCACGGTTTTCACTGAACTGGAAAAGGACTTTGCGCTTTTTCGCTCTCCATTCACGACGGATGCCTCCGAGGTCCCAGAGGGGATGCAAATGGAACTGATAGACTTGCAGTGCTGTGCGCGGTTGAAAGATACGTACGCATCTACCAGAATTGAATAATTCTATCAGTCCTTGCCACCCGAGTACCCAATTATCACTGCCTTTGCTGGTAAAATACTCTGTATGTTTGGTACAACATATTTATGTGAGCAGGCATTTTCTGTTATGAATGTTAATAAATCGAAAGTGCGCAATCGCCTGACACATGGACATCTTAATGATGTCATGAAAATAGCCACGGCTCAGAGCCTGTCCCCCGATGTTGACAAGCTGGTGAAAACTAAAAGGCTTCTGGCATCGACATGTAAAATGTAGCTGGCCTCCTTATGTTTCATAGTGCAGGGAAGTAAAGATGGAGAGGAGATAAAGGAGATGGGTATGTGGAAATATGTGTGGGGGTTGATTGACAAAGTTCATGAACTATCAGTTTTTTTGTTGTAATGTTGAAATATTTTTTGTTGTGAATTTCCACCTACCTGTAATATTAAGTCAACTGGCCTGTTGGAGTAGTTCACCTTGGTATATCTTTTGACTTCTTTAGGCCTACAGTATATCACGAAAGTGAATACACCCCTCACAGTTTTGCAGATGTTTGAGTATATCTTTTCATAGGAAAGCATTACAGAAATGTAACTTTGACACAATGATTAGTGACCTTTTAACAACATATTTAACCGCTTACATTTCTTGTTCACTCAGAAAAAAACTAAATACAGCCATTAATGTTTGAACGTGTACCCACAAAAGTGGGAACACCCAAGATTAAAATCCGGTAGAGAATGGGCCGTGTTGGCTCAAATCGTCTCGAAATGAAACAAAATGAAAAGGGATGACAAGGGAGGTCATCAGTGTGCGTTTCAACCTTTCTTTGCATTGAACTTTTAAATTTTGAGTCAGCATCTGGCTTAAATAGATTGGTGTGAGATTTGAATGCAATCCTATGGAGAATATCATGATCTGCTTCAGTAGTCACAGTGCATGTTGACATGCATGTTTCTTTTAGGTGTATTTCAGATTGCCAATGTTGACAGCATTCATGCATCCCCAAACCATGTCAGTCCCACTACCATGCTTGGCTTATGAGAGGATACACCTTTTTTGTACAACTCACTTGTTCACCACCACACATGCTTGACACCATCTAAAGCAAATTTGTTTATCTTGGTCTCAAGAGAGATGAACAGACCAAGGATATGGATCACTGGAACCATGTTGTGTGATCTGAAGAGACCAAGATAAACAAATTTGCTTTAGATGGTGTCAAGCATGTGTGGTGGTAAACAAGTGAGTTGTACAAAAAAGGTGTGTCCTCTCATAAGCCAAGCATGGTAGTGGGACTGGGGATGCATGAATGCTGTCAACATTGGCAATCTGAAATACACCTAAAAGAAACATGCATGTCAACATGCACTGTGACTACTGAAGCAGATCATGATATTCTCCATAGGATTGCATTCAAATCTCACACCAATCTATTTAAGCCAGATGCTGACTCAAAATTTAAAAGTTCAATGCAAAGAAAGGTTGAAACGCACACTGATGACCTCCCTTGTCATCCCTTTTCATTTTGTTTCATTTCGAGACGATTCGAGCCAACATAGCCCCTTCTCTACCGGATTTTAATTTGGGGTGTATTCACTTTTGTGAGTACATGTTCAAACTTTAATGGCTGTATTTAGTTTTTTTCTGAGTGAACAAGAAATGTAAGCGGTTAAATATGTTGTTAAAAGGTCACTAATCATTGTGTCAAAGTTACATTTCTGTAATGCTTTCCTATGAAAAGATATACTCAAACATCTGCAAAACTGTGAGGGGTGTATTCACTTTCGTGATATACTGTACTTTGCTGGCCATCTTTTTGATTTGCCTAATCAGGCCTGTGTATCCAGATGCATTTATGTGCAAGTTTTCAATAAATGTGATCAAAGTAAGTTACAACTCACTTGTGTAATTTATGTGACATACTGTAGTCCATTTTGATGTTTTTAAAATATTTTAAATGTAATTACTGGCATGCATAGGTTGATGTGACACAATTTAAGAGGGTAAATTGCTTTTGACTGACATATAATTGTATGCTTCATTGCAAGGCTATTGTGTATTGCAATTTACTTTTTAATCTATAGCAGGCCTTCATAAATGATATATAAAATAGCACGTCTATTTATTTAGTGTTTGGTGTTGCCAGGCCAAAGATATACCGGTAATTTGGCCCCCGAGGTCCCACTTGAAAACTATCTGGCCCCCTGACTGATTTCACCCTGGCATCCCTGCATTACAAGGATTAGATTCTAAGTGCGATCACCGGGCAGTAACCTCTGCTGCCTTTGATTGGTTCAGTGTCTGCCACCCCCTAAAATGAGTAGTGCGAATACGGAAGTCAATGTGACAGATGTTTGACTTGGACTGCTAAAGCAAGTATGCCTGTTGCAGGTGCAGTTGTGTCGTCTTTGCAGATCACGTAACATTGACTCTTGACATCCTGGCGTTCACTCGAAAAGCCCAACTAGCGTGTCGACCCGCATGATGAAATCATTGCTCTAGTTCTAGATTTCATCATGCGCATCGCTCGACACAACGAAAATACCGGGTGAAATACCATTCATTGCTGCATGACGTCTCTGCTTTCGGCGTGCTGAACTTGACGTAGAAGCCTATGTGAATCCACATGGGTGCTTTGGCTAGGCTAGTCAGTTAACATTTACAAGTCCGAAAACACTGCCTTGTTCCGGCAAGTTGTAACTTTCCGTGCGACTCTAAACTATACAAACGGACGTTAGAATCTGGACTGACATGCCTTGCATAACGTGAAGTCAGTTGCTTGTCAATGCCGGGACCGTTAGCGTCTTCAATATTAATGTAAACGTTATATGAAATATAAAAATATATACAAATCCGAGTCAGCTACCGTATGGTTGCTTTAAAAACACATTGCCCTAAGTTAAAAGCAACGGATCAAAGTTGTTTTTGAGAACTTGCCTTATTCAGGTTTCGTGTTTCCTTGCTCTCAGTATGTGCTGCGGACGTGCGTTCTTTCTCTAGCCAGCTAGCTAGTCAGTCTGACGTGATGACGTTCCTGCCGTCGGTCGTCAACTGGATTAACCAAAGATAAATTAGTCGACACGCCCTCTAGTTGCTACCCAATGCAAAAGGAGCGTTGCTCAAGCACCATCTCTACCAGGCATCGGCGCAATTTTAGGGGGATGGTGGGGACATGTCCATACCACTTTTGTGATGAATCTAGCTTGTCCCCACCACTTTTTCACAAATATAATATAATATATATTAATTCTAAATAACCAGAAATGAAACCCCATTGAATGGGGTTTCATTTCTGGTTATTTAGAATTAAACTGGTGAGTTAGCGCCAAAACGTGGCATGGAAATCTACAGGGTATATATTGAAGAGTGAAGTGTGGGGCACCAGGTCAACAAACAAGAACAGCTGACAGCAAAGCATCAAGGATATCTGGGCTTCCATTACTCCCATGCACTGTTTTTGCATGTTAAACGCATCATGGCCATTATGAAGACAGAGAATGTCCTAACCAAGTATTGACCATTGCATGTTATGTAGAAAGTACCAAATTTCAACTGATTTAATGTGACCCGAATTTTGATGAAGAAAAATGTGATTTTATAACAATATTCTAATAATGCGAATTCCCCAATTCATGGGTTTTTTTGAGTTGGAAGGCCAACGTAGGCCCTATATAAAAAGATAAAAATTAATGATTGGAATAGTTAAAAAAAAAAAAAAACTGGGCCATGAATCTACAATCCATGACAGTTTAACATTATTGATGGAATTATGGGAATAAATCAACTTTTTCATGGTATTCTAATAAAAAGGCCTGGAGCTGTATATACACACACACACACACACACACACACACACACACACACACACACACACACACACACACACACACACACACACATATATATGAGTTCTCAATTATTGTTTTCCCCTAGCTGCGCAACCCTGGCTGCGCACAACTCAACCTCTGATTGTTGGAAACCGCTGTCGGTCAAAAAATTAGCTCACGTGGTTGGCTGCCAGTGTCTTGCCCCTCCTCACAACACTGTAAAAAAAAAAAAAAAACAAGTACACACAAAGGGTTCTAAATTCTTGTTTTCCCCTGGCTGCGCACAACTCAACCTCTGATTGTTGGAAACCGCTGTCGGTCAAGAAATTAGCTCACATGGTTGGCTCAGCTGCCAGTGTCTTGCCCCTCCTCACAACACCATGTTTATGAACAAAAAAAAGAACCATGCATTCCAACACACAAGAGAATACACTCAAATAACTAAAATGACATTTATGTAACAATGTTCAGGACACAGTTGGGGTAAATGTCATCCATTACAACCCACTGGCCTCGTTTACATGATGTTTTTCATTCTGAAATATTAATTCAGAATGTAATAGTTCCATCAAATTTCTCAGTGTTGTGCCAGTCTTTAACTAACCTGACTCTCGCCAGATGAAAGGATTCTGCCTAGCGCCACGAACATCCATCTGGAGCTACAACATAGGCGTAGGTCTCCTAAGGCGTGGTTTTATCAAAAATCATTCTGGCTGCTACTTTAACTACTCGCAGATTCAAATATACAGTTAAAATTACAGAATGTCACGTTTTGAATCTTTTTCCCTTCTCCACCATGTTTAAATTTTGATTGCGTCACATCTCTGAAAATGTGCGATCCTGATTGGTTCTACTGCATTTTGGTTTGGGATCAGACCCTTGTGTGAGCTCACGAAACTGAGCAGAAATGCATAAGGGTCTGGAGAGAGTCAGGCAAGTCATTAACTAAAATCTGGATACAACAAAACCAAATACCAACTAAAATCTGGTTAAAAAGAAAGAAAGAAAGAAAGAAAGAAAGAAAGAAAGAAAGAAAGAAAGAAAGAAAGAAAGAAAGAAAGAAAGAAAGACCAAAACCCCACAACAAAAATACAACAAAACCAAATACCAACAAACTTCAGCAACAACTATATTAACATAGAGAAAAAAGTTTGACACCCCTAGTAACATACACACTCTCAGTATTATTACAGACATGAAAAGTGACAAACGAAAAGGCAATAAAGCCTTAAGTTTCTGACTGTCAGTGAATACAACTGTTCATCAACCTCGAGAAATGTTACAGAGTGGAAAATAAGTTTTTCATCCCTTGCTGATTTTGTAGGTTTGTCAAGTGAGAATGACAGGATTATTCTATAATTTAAATTGGTAGGTGTTCTAACATGAAGAGACAGAATATCAAAAACAAAACCCAGAAAATAACTTGTAAGAATTATTTAATGAATTGATGTATATTTTATCAATTAATGTATGTCTTATTGAGGAAAATAAGTATTTCATCCCCCGTCAACAATCAAGAGTTTCAGTTACAGAGAGCAGTTAGGCACTTCTAATCAATTCTCACCTGAATTAAAGGCACTGGTTTTAAATGGCCACCTAGAAGACACCTGTCCATAGAATCAGTCATCAGACCACAAACTTTCCAACACGGGAAAGGCCATTTGAATTTGGAACTCCAATTAATTTAAAATGCAGAGTAATTCCACCCTCCATGGAGACGTGTTCCTCTTAGTCAACAGTCTGATATCATGTACACAAACCTGGTCACCAACTACAAGAAAAATCAACGCCTTAACGCCTTATAAGCAAACCCCTTTGCCACCCAGAATTTTGCCTTCTTTGGCTCGAGGTTTCAAATACTTATTTCTCTCAATGAAACATAAATCAATTCATAAATATATTTTCTTTGAACTTATATTCTCAATTTTCGTCTTGATATTCATCCATCATTAAGGTATCAAATACTTATTTAACCCACTGTATAGTAAACACTGCATCAAAACGTAAGCTACACAAGGAGTGTCTAATTTTAGATGACACTGCAAACTTCATAGGGTTTCATTCTGAAGCCATATGAATGCCGTCCTCATCATCACTGGTCATATTCTTGATCAATAAACTTGGCCATCGTCGTCAGCTGGATGTTAGATGTGCCCTCATAGATGGTACCTGTGTATTCCATGAAACACAAGAAAAGCTTTTAATCTGTAAATTAACCTTATTTCATACAATAACACATTATAGTGCAAGCACGTGTGGCATTGTTCTCCTTTTTATTTGTCCATTTTGTCCTTTTTACATTACATAAAGTGCTGTGCAAACGGATTTGCCTCCTTACGGATTTTTTAAAAACTTTTTTGCACCTTTGTCACACTTAGGTCATTTCATGTGAAATCAGACTAAACTACATCATATCAACTAAACATTGCTATGACATTACAGAGAGTAACTTTAAAGGGACACTCCACCCATTTTGCATTAGGCTTTCCATTGCTAGACACCAAGTCATACTTTTGAATGGTCTTGCAAAAATCTCTCAATTCCCCCTGAGATAGGAGAAATCCGCATTCATCTCTTAACACTTCCTATGTCAATGATGTAAAAATGGTCATTTTGCATCATCGACATAGGAAGTGTAAGAGAGGTGGATTTCTGTTGAGACTACAAGCCTTTTTCCCACCTTTTCAACCCCGCCCATAGGGGGTTGGACATAATGCTCTAACAGATCTATCATAGATCAGTGTCCCAGTGCTTTTGAAATCACTGGCATTGAGGCTCCAGTAAGCAGTGTTGCCAGATTGGGCTGTTTCCCACCCAATTGGGCTGCTTGGGATGGCCGTCTGCGGGTAAAAATGGCATTTTACAGGAAAACTTGCCCAATCTTTCCCATCGACATCAATAGAATTGGGCAGGATTTAGTGCTTCCAGGCGGGTTTTGAGCATTTTTTGGGCTGGAAATCATCAGTCTCATCTGGCAACACTGCCAGTAAGTCACTAAGCCCATACGACTTTGTTGCTGTCGACCAACGTTGACGGAACCATGTGAGCAAGAACTTGTTGTCACGATGTGGGTGTTATTAAATACAGCGCATTTGCAGTCGGCCACAAATATGAACGAGACGATGAGCTCGCACCGGTTTGCTCTACTAACACACCACGTGTGAGTAGTGGGGGGACAGGCAGTGAGGAGGAGCTGAAGTGGGGACCTGCGCAAACTTGTGTAGAGGTGTGAGACAACACCCATATACACACGTGAGTGAGTTGTTGACCAACCAGTTCATGGGCGCGTGACCTCGGAGGCAGTCCGTCGACGAGCGTTGAAGGGGATAAGCAACTGCAGAGGTTGCAAGATCTGACTGCAGCCGCATTCATCCCGCGATAGTTTTTACAACCATGTGACATGTCACCTCGTCAACGCAACGTCGACGAAATTTCGAAGTTTGACAGGAAATCTAACCGTCATGCAGCATTTTCCATCCAGGGTGCATTGCTGTCTAAATGCGCATGCATGCGTTGACACATCTCGAATGCACCTGATGTCATAGCTGGAAAGGAGAAGCTGGAGCACACTGCAGCTTAGTTTTCAAGACTTTATTTTGTGTACACACCCGACCAACATTTCGGTGTTGCTACACCTTCTTCAGAGTCAAATGATAGCAAGAGAGACACACATTTCAAGACTTGACATTTACAGGTGATGGTCTCATCTCATTGCAGGTAACTGACCCCACCCCCCCAACACCAGGACAAGATTGCAGACAATTAGACAGAGAGGCTTCGTAGAAAGGCATTTTGGATTCATACTCTAAATTCAGTGGAGCCTCAGGGCATAAATGAGGAACACAATATGTCTTGCTCTCTGTAACAAATTGTTCCAGCATCGTGGCTGTGGTCTTGTAATAATTGTAGCTGTGGTTTTATTGACAATGTTCTTTGTGTATTGTTTTTTTTTCACTTTTTTATTTTGTTTTGGGAAGTTGGCAAGCTGTCTAATTGTCTACAATCTTGTCCTGGTGTTGGGGGGTGGGGTCAATTACATGCCCAATTACCTGCCCAATCTGGCAACACAGCCTGCAAGCTGAGGGAGGGATGATGCATAGAGTCCCAAATAACTGGGTGTGGCCTGTGGAACTTGAGCATTGCAGTGCATTATGGGGATTGTTGTCACAAATCCACAAGCACTAAAAAGTCATTTTCTGCCTTTTCTTGGCCAAGAAGGCACCAAATTAGAAATGTATGTTACTATTCTACTATAAATATGACCCACTTTCAGTAACATATTCATGTCTCCACCGCTGGAATGCTCCTTTAAAAAGCTGCACAGTGTAGGATGGTGGCCACAATAGGTATTATAAATATTTATTAAGTAATATTTACTAGAAGTGACCAAAGTACAGTATGTTTTGCTGCTAAAAATACATTTCTGGAAAATGGCAGACATAGAGAAGATCCCCCTTCACTCTTCATGTATGACATTGCTCTTTCCCCAGATATAAGGAATACTCAGAATTTGATGGTGGTGGTAAGTATTCCTAAAAAAGGTAGCATTTGTGAACAGAAAATATTACACTGTGCACCTTAGAGTAACAGATTACCACTTGATCATTACATTTTGGTGACAGGTTATAACATCGGTTCCACGCAAAGGGATTCATTTAACTTCTTGTGCCTTTTCAGTAGCAAGGTAGAATCCCAGAATTGCATTTACATGAATCTTGTATCAAAATTAGTCTAAATTCTTAATTAAGAAGGTTGAACACTATACATTCATGCTTGATTGTCAGTCAGTCAGATTCTAATTTGCAAATACTTCTGCACAGCGCTCCTGTCCTTTGGCCATTCATTCATTATCAGTCATTATTTCACCTTGCAATGTAATTTTTAGTGTGGTCCATTTTCACTTGAAATTGTCCAATGTCAATTTGCTTATGCGTTTTCTTTTTGTCCTTCAAGTGCGTGTAAAGCATAAATAAATAAATAAATAAATGAAAACATAAGTGGTGACAATCATTTCAGCCATGAGTAAAGCGGTCATGACCTTAAGATTGGATAGATGTTTACAGAAAAAGTGATGGCCCTGAGATTCTTGGAAGAAAATGAAAGCAGTATTTTGACATTCAGACACATGGCAGCTTACCTATCTTACAGTCTCTGTAATACTTCTCGACAGGGTAGTCCTTGGTGAACCCTACCCCTCCCATCCATTCAATGCTTTTAGATGTAGTTAGAGTTGCCACCTGCAAAAAATAACAAATACAGTCCCAGGAAAAAGTTTGTACACCCTTTGAAATTTCTTACATTTCTGTCAAAATTGATCATAAAACATAGTCTGATCTTCCCGGAAATCTCAAGAAGGAGCAATAAGAGTCTGCTTTAATTAATTCCACCCAAACATTTACATGTTATCATATTTTCATTGGTCATAAGGCCATAACATTCACAGGAGCGCAGGGCATAAGTAAGTACATCCTTGCATTAAGTAGGTTTTAACCCTCGGTTAGTTGCAATATCATCAACCAGACTTGTCCTGTAGTTGCAGATCAGATGAACAAAACAATCTGTTTGTATCTTGTCTCCCTCTTCTTTAGAGAACTGCCTCTCGTCAGCAGGGTTTGTGGGATGTATGGAGTGCATAGCTTTCTTGACTTCATGCCATATAATCTCAATTGTTTTTTGTCAGGGGTTTGACTGGGCTATTTCAGAATCTGTATTTCATTATTATGAAGCCATTCTGAAGTCGATTTGCTTCTAAAGTATGGGTTGTTGTCACATTTCAGGACCCATACTCTTGTGTGCTTAAACTGTGTGACAGACTTCCTCACGTTTTTTCTGTAAAATATCACAATAAACTTGAGTTCATTGTTCCACTGATAATAGCAAACTGTCAAGGGCCTGAGGCAGCAAGGTAGCCGCATATAATGATGCTCCCGCCACCATACTCAGAAGAGGAGATGTAACCAAGAATAGCTAAAAATGGGATTCATTCTGCCAATCTAAAATGAATTGGGTTTCTGTCCAAAAAAATATTGCTGCACCTTTGAGGTTTGCGAAAAAGCATTTATATGCTTCATAGAATTACTGCAAAATATTCTGTAGACCAACGTTGAAACCAAAGTTGAGTTGTTCAGGGGAACACACAATGTCACGTTTGGAGGAGAACTGGAGAACCACACCTTCACCAAAACATCATCTCCACCTTTGAGTATGGTGGCTGGAGCATCATTATATGCGGCTACCTTGCTGCCTCAGGCCCTTGACAGTTTGCTATTATCAGTGGAACAATGAACTCAGAAGTTTATCGAGATATTTTACAGAAAAAAAGTGAGGTAGTCTGTCACACAGTTTAAGCACACAAGAGTATGGGTCCTGAAATGTGACAACAACCCATACTTTAGAAGCAAATTGACTTCAGAATGGCTTCATAATAATGAAATACACATTCTGGAATAGCCCAGTCAAAGCCCTGACAAAAAACAATTGAGTTTATATGGCATGAAGTCAAGAAAGCTATGCACTTCATACATCCCACAAACCTTGCTGACGAGAGGCAGTTTTCTAAAGAAGAGGAAGACCAGATACACCCAGATTGTTTTGTTAATCTGATCTGCAACTACAGGAAATATCTGGTTGAGGTTATTGCGACTAACTTAGGGTTCAAACCTACTTAATGCAAGGATGTACTTACTTATGCTTTGCTGTCCTGTGAATGTTTATGGCCTTATGGCCAATGAAAATATGATAACATAAATGTTTGGGTGGAATTAGTGAAAGCACACTCTGTTGTTCCTTCTTGTCATTTCCGGGAAGATCAGACCATGTTTTATGATTAATTTTGACAGAAATGTAAGAAATTTCAAAGGGTGTACAAACTTTTTCCTGGGACTGTATATATCTTTGTGTCATTCAAGTACAAATTAGTGCTCTATAGTCATCACAAAGTTTTTAGAGTAGCCTTCTGAATTGAATTCCATAAAACCATAACCTCTAAATATTTACAAGCAAAAATCATGACGAGACACACAACTTTGTATACAATTTTACAATGACTTTTGACTCCGCTGTTGTAGTGATTTGACTCTCCACACTGAGTGCGTTTACATGCAGTTCAGTATCCCGAATATGAGGCATATCCCGGTTATGATCATATTCAGGTTAAAGGGACAGTTTGGTCAATTTCAACATGCAGTTGTAATGCTCACACTACCCTGGACTTGTCAGTGCCTGAGATTTTTTTTTCTTCTTCTTCAGCCGTTTCCGAGATCCTGGTCATTGTAATGGGGGCAGCTCTTTGTTTACATTTCAAAAAAACATTTTTATTTATTCCCAAAAACATCCAAAAGGTTATAAAACATCAGCAGACAACTAGCAAACAGCAGTACCTTTTGGGAAAATATTTGGAGTTGGCCTATGTTTCATTTTTTTAAAAATGTAAACAAACGCTGCCCCCATTAGAATTGCTCATATCTCGGAAAGGGCTGAGCCGAAAAATGTGGCATCACCAGGTACTGACAAGTCAAGGGTAGCGTGAGTAATACAACTGCATGTTGAAATTGACCAAACTGTCCCTTTAAGGTATTATGAGCGTTATATGAGGGTTATATGAGCACAGAGCGTTATATCTCGGTCTACGTTCTTGGCCGTTATAGAATTCTCTTCAAATGCGGTTAACCTGGATACCAGCAACAGTGTTCTATGTGAAGCCTCGATATCCAGGATAAGGTGTTTACATGCGCCAGTATCTATCGGAATACTCCACCTAGCATATCCCAATTTCTCAAAGTCCCGAATAAGAGCTTATCCGGGATACTGAAGTCGGGATAAGGTGTTTGAATATCTGAATATACTGAATATCCCCATCATATTCGGGATACTGAACTGCATGTAAACACACTCACTGTTATACTCTATTTGGCGTTATACAAGTTAACTCTGGAATTATGACAGCCCATTTTTACTGCGTTGGTTGAACTCTTCTTACTGATCTGTCGAGCCAAACATAATGCTAAAGGATATATATTTGGGCCTTGAATTGCATAAGAAGGGGCTCAGGTATTACATTTTGAAGGGAGGTGTTCAAATATTGCCAAAATAAGGGCAAATTGCATCCTCTGTTGTATTCCAACAGTTAATCTCCATCATAAGTACTACCAGATATAAAATTGTCAGTTTGTGGTCAAGACCTGCCACATTTTAAGCACTACAGAAAGGAAAACATGAGAAAACATATAGAATCATCTCATCAGTTAATGTAATTAACAGTTAAGTGTCCTTTGTACTGTCTCTTTTTGCTCAGTTTTGGCATTTACTGTAAGTGAAAGACGGGACAACAGAAGACATAACAGTAAAAACATAGTAACTACTGCACTCACAGAGTGCAGACCTCCGCCAAGGAAGCTATTTGATAGAACATTTGACTATGTTACACCGTATTTTTATTTTCAGTCTTTCTGCCTTCTTTTTGTGGAGTTAGAAACTGGAATGTTAGTCACACTGTCCCGCAATTCAATTTGCAGTCACTAGGGGCGTCTAGATTTGTAGGCTAGCAATGGTAAAGAATCTTTTTTTAAATCCTGGTTCCGGTTCGTGATCCGGATGACCACCAAAATTAAATCACTAGTTCCTTTGGTCATTTTCAACAACTCCACAATGTTTCAGCCAAATCCGTTCATACATTTTTAAGTTATCCTGCTGAGACAGACAGACAGACAGACAAAAAGACAGACAAACAAACAGACAGGCAGACAAACCAACGCGACCGAAAACATAACCTCATTGGGAGTAATTAGAGGTATTTTGTTGTGCATATATTTAAGAAATAGTAGGTGTAACATAGGATACTGAGTCAAGATGGCTGCACCCTAAGCCGGCCGCACCAGGAGGCTGAACACAGCATCTAGCGTTCTGTTTTTATGATTGACGGAGACGCATTCAAACGACTCACCTCAGCCGTGAAGTATTTGGCCATGCAGGCCTCCTTGATGAATGGCCTACCAGCCTCCTTCAGGCGTGCTGCGTTGTATGTGAGCAGCCTGGCAGCTTCCAGCTGGGTAGCCACATGAGCAATTTGATGTTGCATGCTCTGAAAATAAAACAAAGGTTGACTTAAAAATGTGAGCTTAAAATGTTTTGACACATCAACACATCATTTCCACACAAACATTCACGTGTTACCATTTGCAAGTCTAGTCATGAACACACATCTAAATCAGTAGTTCTGAACCGTCGCCTTAAAGCCCCCCTTACCTGGAAGTCAAAGATACGCTTTCTGAACTGTACTCTCTGTCTCGTATAGGCCACCGCATGATCAAAGCAGCCTTGCGCCAATCCAAGCATCTGTTACAAAAAAAAAACATCCTTTGAAGTAATCACACCATTGACAGTAAAATAAATTCATCGCCCCCTAAGCATGGATACATGGTTAGATGACTGTCATTTTCAGCTTGATGTTTCAGCACTATAAATATTTGTTTTAGGTTTCTTTTGCAGCGAGACGCGAAAAGAGAAACAGAAGCGGCAATAAGTATGTCTAACAGTTCCCACATTATGGTGTCCATACATCTGAACAGGTTAATGAGGCAGGTAGATTAGGTGTCATATCATTATCAATATATATAAAATACAAATAACAACAGGTTAAGTGGGCCACTTGCACTCACAGTTGAAAGAGCAGTCGATTCAACAAGGAAATGCATGAGCGTACCTGTGCAGCGATGCCAATCCTTCCTTCATTCAGCATGCCAATGGCATACTTGTAGCCATGACCAATGTGGCCCAGAATGTTCCTCTCTGGAACCTAAAACAAAAGACCAGAAGATATTTAAACATTTTCCTTGAGTTTGCAATTCCTAAGTCGAAAACATGGGCTGTTTTCCTGCTTCAACACCGATCCTTTTGTGCGCTTCAACTTTGTGACAGACTAGCTCACGTTTTTCTGAAAAATATCTCCATGAAGTTGTGAGTTCATTGTTCCAATGATGAGAGCTACTCTAACTGACAAAGTTCATGTAAGGCAAGGAGTACCCACCCGCGATGAGCTCCTTTTTAATTCTTTTTTATTTTTGTGACGTTTCGGGCCACCACGGACATCGGACCTTCCTCAGACTGTCCTCATCTGAGGACAGTGGGTCAATCATAGGAGACCAGATAACATTAGCCCTATGGCATAGTGACAATGTAGGGAATGTCCAATGAAAGTTTTGATGTAAAGATAACGTGAAAAAATAAACTCAGAATGAAAAGTAGAAGTATAGTGAAAGCTCAACTGGGAAACTCCAACTTCCATTATCATTGTGACAAAGCACTCCACAGCACACAAGTGCACACTGCACACAACAAAATTGCATTTATGCCTCACCCGTGCAAGGGGGCAGACCCTAATCGCGCCCGAAAGTGAGTAGTGCAGCAGGACGCTGCCATGCTCACATTGCTCAGGGTACCTCAGTCATGGAGGATGGGGGAGAGCACTGATTAATTACTCCCCCCACCAATCTCACAGGTTGGGAGTCGAACCGGCAACCTTTGGGCTACAAGTCTGATGCCCAAACTGCTTACCCATGACTGCCCTACTAGAGCCCAGTGGCAGACATAGGAGGTAGGCTAGATTTCAGATTCCTTGCTACAGAACTCTATCTTGCTTTTTCTGTGGAAGATTTGTCTCACGTTCAATCAATCTGGCTCTCCCCTGCATTCTGGTCTCAAGCTATGCAATGCATACATGCAATTAATTACAGTTCAAATGATTTTTCATGAATATTTTCCACCAAGATCAATTTGAAGTAGTTCCATTGACGTTCAGTTTTGAATTTTAATCTACATCTCCACCCTACATGTTCATCTGTCATTTTGAACGTAAGGGACCTACACAGTTCCAGGTGTCTTATTTTCTTTTTTTGCTCTCAGGACAAAACGGGTAGAAAGTATGAGAAACCTGACACAGTGAACCATGAGCAAATACAGACCTACCTTGACATTATCAAAATGTAGTGGACATGTAGATGAGGCACATAGGCCAAGCTTGTTTTCGTTCTTGCCAATGTGAAGCCCCTCTGTTTCTCGGTCCACAATGAAACAGGTTATGCCTTTATATCCCTGCAGACAGAAATGGCGGGTGGTTAAAATTCTCTTTCATTTCTTTCATGGCCACAACAGATTGTGAATTTGAAGTTGTCATTTCTCACTCTCGTTTACAGGCCGGATCAGCCTAACATAAGCAGTAAGTGCAAGTATCTTTCAATAAAAATCCCTGAAGTTTGGAAATGATTTTATGCAATGAATATTCAATTTCCCTTTTTTTAAACCGTCAAGCCACCGTTTCGGGAAGTGTGCTCATTTCCCACCTCCCCTACAGTGTAAGTTAAAGACGCATTGCAAAATATTTTTTAGTAATTTATTTCCAGGCCCCCAATAGCCCCCAAAAGGGAGCACTTTGGCGGCACGGCACCCTGCTCAGGGTACCTCAGTCATGGAAAAGGATGGGGGAGAGCACTGGTTAATTACTCCAACCTGGTGGGTTGGGAGTCGGGCAACCTTTGGGCTACAAGTCTGACGCCCTAACCGCTTAGCCATGACTGCCCTACTACTGTTAGCTAGCAGAAACATTCCAAACAGAAACTTACCGCAGCTGGATCTACATTGGCCATGACCAGGAAAACCCCAGCGTGCTCTGCATTACTGATCCACATCTTGGAGCCATTAATAACATAGTAGTCGTTGTGCTTCTCCGCACGAGTCTTCAAAGAGAAGGCATCGCTCCCAGAATCAGCTTCTGATAAACAGAAGCTACCAATCTGCAAATTGAAATGTTTGTGCATTTGTTAACTGTATTTTCATAGTACTAAAACCTGTTAATGCTCTAAAACCCTTAAATGATAGCTTCTTCTGTGCTACTGCCAGTCAATTAGTCTTCCCCATACAAAGACCAATATGTGGTGGGGCGCCACGTAATGGCGTCCAAGCACCACAAATTGATTGGACAAAAATTGTAGGAGTTTTTTTATAGCGTGATTCCTGTCCCGCACACTTGAGGGGTGTACAGGCGGACAGAGAACCGTGCCGGTGCCCGTTTCCGCACCTAATCTCGAACCACCAGCTGGCGTGTTCATGCCGCATGTCTGCGCATTCGGGGACTGTTAAGTTGGTTCGTGGTGCTAGCCGGGCTCATCCAGGTAACAAATTGTCACATAGGGAAAGGTTCAGAGTCTGGTATGAACACAGGTGTTTCGCAGGTAAGTGAAATGTAACTGATGCGGGCACGGTCACCTGCACCATTCTGGTCTGCCTAAAAAAACAAAAATACTGGGGGGGAGAGAAAGAGAGAGAGAGAGAGAGAGAGAGAGAGAGAGAGAGAGAGAGAGAGAGAGAGAGGAGAGAGAGAGAGAGAGAGAGAGAGAGAGAGAGAGAGAGAGAGAGAGAGAGAGAGAGAATGTGAAATTAGGAAAATCAGGAAGAGAGCCGTGTTTCAATATTACCATATCCGTGGACAGACGCGTGAGATATTTCTGTTTCTGCTCCTCATTTCCCAGTTTGGACAGCAGTGTGTTGATAAGTGTGTTTTGGATATCACACAGAACGGCAATAGCTGGGTCCACTTTGGCCAATTCCTCAATCACCAAGATAGATGCAAAAAAAGTGGATCCAGTACCACCATACTCTGGGTCTATTTCAATCCCCATCAGCTGTAAGTCAGTAAAAGAAATACTTAGTAAACATTTTTTAAAATATCCAAACATGCAAGCTTTATATAATTAATTATTTTCCTTATGTGTCAATATACAGAACACTAACCCCCTGCTCAAATAGGCCCCTGAGGACTCCTTCATCCATTTCGTGCTTTTCGTCCATTTCAGACACAAATGGTTGAATCTGTTCTTGAGCAAACTTCTTCACTAAATTTACCAACAAGAAATGAGCACAATAATACACACAATACAGTAAATAACCATGATTTCTTCAAGGCAAATATAATATTTAAACAATCTCAAAACATCACAGCTTTTGTTCAATCAAGCAAGTTTACTTTCAAAATCAATTTACGGTTACACTCCAAATGGAAAATGGTTATAATTGTGGAATACAATTACAAATGGCTTTCATTAAACCATTACACGTTTTTTTTTGTTGAGATGTGCGGGGCAGAGGGATACAGTGGCCTTTGCTGTGACAGATGAACGAATATTTGACAGGGGGAAAGGTACAGGTCCAGGCATCAACACCTTATGCAATTAATATTCTTTCGAATGAGCACAGAATTCAGCTCAAAGCTCAAAATTAGGGGATTGGACGGCACCAAAGACATATGACTGCTCTGCAGTTTCATAGGACATATGATGTATGAACATTTTTGGTGCTACAGGTACCTGCTTCTCGCATCATGTTCTCTTCCTCCGAGAAGGTCTGCAGTGGAGGGTACGCAACTCCCGGGATTGCATCACTTCCTGTGGCGAGCTCAACAGCAGATGAGGATGCCCACTTTGGAATGCCCACCTGTAATGTGCTCCATGGTCTTGACACATGTTTGAAGAACTGGGAACATAAACACAAGTTTTTAATATTTGGTTGCAAATCATTTCCTGGAAATTACAGCCTGAAATGTGCAATGCATACCGTAGAATACAGTATTAGACACTGGGTTTTAATCTCTGGTGATGCGGAGGAGAGAAAGGAAATGAGTGGGGAGAGAGAGACAGGGAAGGATTGTCAAATAACCCGGGCCAAAATCTAACCCGAGTCGCCGGCGTAGAGGTGCCCTACCTTTAGGTCATGGCAGGGCCACAGACAGGTACCTTTGATGCCAGCTGAAAGTATGCATTTTTCCGATAAAGAGACACTAAAACAACTCCAAGTCAATCTGTCAAAAACCAAGCAATGGTCAGTGGTGCTGATAGATTTGGACAATGGCTGAGATGCCAGGAAGCACTTCTCGGGACCGTGGGGACTGGGGAGACCCTGTATTTGACCTGGGGGTGATATATTCCTTTCAGGTTATTGCAGCAACAGGAGAATTAAACCATATTGAAAGCAGAATGTACTTACTCATTCCTCCCTGTCCTGTGAATGTTTACATGTTTTGGCCAATATACAAGATAACATGCTATTGTTTGGGTGGTATTAGTCAAAAACACACACTGTTCTTTCATACGATTCTGGTGAAGATCAGACCATATTTAATGACCGATTAAAATTGAAATGCAAGAATTGAGAGTAGAGTGTACTTAGTCCTCTGAATGAATGTTATGTAAGATGGATATCATCTTGTTTTGCTCTTTTGAGGTCTGAAAGCATTGCATTTTGACTTTTTTTTTTTTTTTCATTTTAGTCAAGCTCAATGTTCACATAGTTCTACATCCATCCATTGTTGATGAATGAGGGGATTCATCAACAATGGATGGATGTAGAACTATGTGAACATTGTGCTTGACTAAAATGAACAAAATAATAGTCAAAATGACTCATAAGATGCAATGCTTTCAGACCTCAAAAGAGCAAAACAAGATGATATCCATCTTACATAACACCAGAGGACTAAGTACACAGTACTCTACACTCAATTCTTGCATTTCAATTTTAGGCTGTTCGACCACTCTTTTGGAAGTTAAAAAGAATGTGCACAAAACTATCACGACCGGTTTGCATTAGCATTGCATGTGAAAACAATTTGTATTGTAGGCACGACCTTCATCAATGGCGATCATATTATAGTTACTGCAGAAATGAAATGCAATGTTGGACAACAACATAGGCATCAAGCAGGCTACAAAAACACAGCACCAACGTTGTACTGCTTCAACACTCTGTGCCTACAAAAGCTTTGATGGCATTTCCCGCATCATTTGGGACAAGAAGCTATGCCTATGCTGCCGTAAAAGTTGCTTTTGAATGACAAAATTGGGTTTTTAAATCATACAAACCTTTCCACAAACCCTAGCCAAGGGCGCCGCCATTGTGGTCCTGGTTGCGCAGTTTGTATAATCAAGTTTTGTAACCGTGCATCAATACCGCCACCCAGCGGGCTGGAGCAGTACCTACAAAGTAAGCCAGTCAAATTCATGGTTTTGTGAAATTTCACATTTTTCATGAATGAATACATTAATAAAAAAACCCACTGTATTTACAGAGCCAAAGCTTCAAATATTTACCAAGCTCATTATACTAATCACTAATTGCAAGGCCAAAGATCCATCCAGCCTAATTAAATTATTTAGCTCAAAAAGGTTGGGGGAAAAAAACACGAGAAGACGAGACTACACATAGTAACAGCAGCATGGACTAATGTGTGGGCAGGAAAAGAGTAAGGAAAAGCAGTTGCAGTGAAAAGCATAGGCCTGTGACAACCAACCCCCATTATTGTCAAATTGGGCCCATACTTTTAGAAAAGACGTCATATGAACGTCTCTTTGCTAAGTAGGTTAATGTGTCTGCACCTTATGCCAGATTTCAATCAAAATTTTACCAAAGGGGATGTCTGTATTTTTATAGTTTTTTTTTTTTTTAAGTGAGTCAGAAATCAAATATAGCTGTAATGGTAATGGTACAGTTTTCCAATTTGTCCCAGGAACTTTTGGTTTCATCTGATCAGTGCCCAATTGCCTTAATCTGGGCAACCCATATATATAATACAATACTACAAGTAGTACATAGCCTACTTGTAGTACTACTGTAGTACAAGTTTGGCACTTTACATTGGCTACATACTCTATGGCAAATAACACAAGGACATCCTAAATATTGGGCACCTGTGATTCCAAGGTGGGAAAGATTGAAAAACATAGAAGAATTTTGGTAAGATATTCATAAGACATTGAGTTATTTATTATGCATTAACATATCAAGCATTGTGGGCCATCTTGGGCTCAACTTCTTTTAAACTCTTCCAAAACTGTAATCTAACATTTTCCCTTTTCATTGGTTCAAGGTACATTTTAATACAAATATAAACCAGTTTTCTGCTGCTATAAAATTATACTTGAACAGTCATTTATCCATATTTCTAAGCACTTCTACAACTCACTAAAAATAAACACATAATTCTTTGTGACATTTAAGCAGAACAATGTTTTGTTGTAGTTTCACAGAAAAAAAATGTTGAAATGCACTGTAAAATGTGTTAACGGATGGAAAACATATTTAAAAGGATATAAAAATAAGCAGAATAAATAAATAACATTACTACAGTGCAACAAAGAAAATCATTTGAAAAAATATATATTATACATAAATGGGAAATAGATCATTTTTATTTGCTGCTGTATGCATTTAGATTTACATTAATTAACATTACATTTAATCAACACATTTTCAAGACTTAATACTATCTTACATGCTCCATATGTATGCATTGTTGGTCATTTTCCTTTTTATACATGATCCTATTCCAACATGTCTTCCCCCCGAAAAAAGTACTCTTTTGGGAAAGACATGTTTGAACAGGATCATGTATTAATCTTTAACTGCTAATGAGCACTCAAAGATTGTGTCCAGTTGTTTTTTGAATATGTCCACAGTATGATTCACAGCTCTCTTCACATCTATAGCCTCATCCGGGTTGATGGAGAGGACTTGATGAATATGGTTTCGCAGCTCTTGAAGGACTTGCATTTTCAACTTGTTCAATTGTTTAGCCAGAGACTGTAGATTTTCAGGTGATGTATTCTTTTCTGCATATTGTGAGACAAAAAAAGCACAAATTGGTGTTTTTCAGATCAGACAATAAGATGGACAAGGCACAACAACCTCTTTCTATGAATAAATTAATGAATAACTATGACATTGAGGAGGAGATACTAAAAGTTGGCGGAGATTTGTGTCTGTTGGGCAGCAGCAGTGGCCTAACGATTTGGGACTTGGTCTTTGTGTCAGAGTGTCAAAGATTTGAATCCCACCCAACCTCTCCCTACCCATGGCTGAAGTGCCCTTGAATACATGAATGGCACTGTGAACGTTAAATAAAGAGATGTACCTTTTGCTGTACGCATAGCTTGGGAGACTAAGCGTCGGCAGGTCTGATCGGCTTGGTGCAATACACTGTTAGCACAGCTCTCCCGGTCCATCTCCTGCAAAAGTACAAAATATGAATCAACTGGAATTAATAGGTTCTCTGTACATATAGTACCAACATGCCAGTGTGGTACTTAAACTCTGTCACATGGTGTTCGCTGCAGTAATGTAGTAATGCCCCAAAAGGCAATCACAGACAGCATGAGCAGACACACAGACAGACAAACGGACAGCGGCAACGCACCCTCTTTTCCGTATCATCGATGATTGGACTCACAGGGTTGTCGAATGCATAAGAAATCAAGTTGGTAAGACTCTGCCTGAAAGAAAGATCTGTATTAGTCATACAGCATTAAAATAACAAGCAACTAACAGTTTTTTTGTAGTTTAACTCATCATCATGTTATAAATATGGATACGTACATATTGTATGCAAAAGTATCTTAATCTTCAATATCTGAATAATAAAAACATTAAAAGGTGCACTGTGTAGAATGGTGGCCAGAATGGGTATTGCAAATATCCTTGTCATTGAAACTGGGCTGCCTATTGCCAAAACTGATCTTTTCATGAATAATTAATATAATAAGTAATAAACTAATATTTACCAGCATGACAAAAGTGCAGCACGTCTTGCTGCTAAATATGTATGGAAATTCAAAATGCGGACCATGGAGAAGATCCCCCTTTTCATGTATGAAAAACGCACTTTTACCAGCCATAATGAATGAATACTTAGAATTTGATGGTGGTGGCAAGTAGTTGTGAAAAATGTAACATTTGTTAATGGGCAGTATAACTTCTGGAAAGAAACTACTAAAAATATTACACAGTGCACCTTTAAGATAATGAAGGAGAACATCTTATACATGTCATGGTTGCCAAGCTTTTCACTGCTGGAGAGCGTTAGACTGTTCTGTTCCCATGAGTTCTTCTCAGGGTTGGGTGGTTCAATTCGCTTCAGCATGTCCAGGATAACTAGTTCAGGCAACGGAACAGCACGACTGCTATTCCTACTGACACAAAGCTCTGGAGTACACTGAAGATACACTTGGCAAAACCCAACAGCATCTGCAAATAGAACAAAGCATATATAGTGAATAGCATGAACACAGGGCTCTAAATTGACTCGTTTGAAAATGGCCAGTAGATTTTAATCTTATTAGACAAACACACACTCATTAATGAGTCAAAGTGACTAGTAAGTTGGTCTTTTCTACCACTCAAAACTGAAATTTCACCAGCAGTTGGCTGGTGTTAATTTAGAGCCCTGCATGACCATAAATCTTCCACTTAGACATTCTTTGACTCGACTCCATGAACTTCATTTTACCAACTGTGTGATATTGTTATTTATTGCGCCGAAATATTGTGCTATCGCCATGTAGGCTTACCATCGGTGCTGGTTCTTCTTAAGGTTTGGTTTCACTTTAAGCTGTTTAAGGTTAGGACTGCAAAACTGAAACATAGGCCAATAACAAGCAACCACGTGACTATGGAGAGCCAGTTCATTCACTGCAACTTAACATGAATCGAATTGGCTAGAAATCTGCAATATTGTAGTGCAAAAGAACCATACCAGAGATTCTAGGAGTATTATGTCTCTCTGACCATACTGCAAGAACAGAGTGGGATATTGCAAAGTTTAAACATTCAATGAGAGTTTGATGCACCCCATTCACTAGCCATTTTTTCTCCTGGCAACCCTAGCTTGATAATACTGTACATATGGCAAAGAATCAAACAAAGCAGGATAAGACCTCCTTTGTTGTTACGGCACCCCTGTAGTTAGGACAAGCTAGCTACATAAATGAAATCACATACATTGTCTTGCTAGTTGGAAGACTTCATATCTCATGCTCTGATAGTAGAAATTGTCGTCGAGGAGAAAGAGAAGTTTATTCTGGGAAGGAGATGGTGATTCTGCCTGGCTCCTCAGTGCCATGGAGAGGTGAGAAAGGACTGTAGACCTGCAACGATAAATGATTATTTGTTGAGTTTGTAAACCGTTATTGAACTTGTGCAAAATGTATTGATGATTAATTGCCTGACTGATTGACAGATCAGATTTTGCTTATTGCAATAAAGAGCACTATTGACATATTGAAAACAAACTAAAACCAATAGGACAACAAAAAAAACAGAAATACACAGCAAGGATAGGGAGATCACGACCACAACCAGGCATGTAAATATACCATTTTTGTTCAGACCAGTTGATGGCCTTGTTTAAAAAAAGTAATTGATGATTAATTGATTTTTGTTACAGGCCTACCGAATTCCTCCATGGGCAGCAGGCTCTTGTGAAGGATCCTGTAGAAACTGTCCCAGTCCATAGAGGATGTCTTGCCTATATTGCTTCCATTTGGTTTGCTAGTAGGAAAAAGCAGAATCATGCAGCATTAACAAATAGACAACACTCTAAAATAAAATGAGGTGTCGTTTTTCACATAGGTATATATATACCTGAGCAAAACAATGAAGTAGATACAAAAATAAATGCATGTAAAGGAATGTAAATGCATGTAAAGGAATGTGTTTTTAGTGGTTCATTGCAGATCAATTCAACCAAAATGAATAGACTTTTTTTAACCTTTTAACGCAGAGCCCCTGCTAACCTTATTATCACCAACATGGTAATAAGTCTTGTCATAGCAATGTTGTTATGATGTAGTAGTAGAAGTAAGTTCTAGTTGAGTCAGAGAGGCTCAGGCTCTAGGTGTTTTCAGCAATGAGTGAATAAGCCCGCCACAAGGGGGTGTTCACGCTGAATAGAGCATGGGCAGGCATGTATACATAGTTCTGTTGAGAAACACTAGTCTGCTCTAGACCAAAGACTGTGGAGTCAGTGGAGAGTTAAACAAACTTTACACGACGGGAGAAACGTTTTGTCCGTTTAAGCAGCATCATATGCTTGTTTGAGGTAAATAAATTGTGCGCATCAGAATTAGACTAGCCTACCGTCTGAAGCGGATGACTGGCACAATCCGTAGACACTTCGCCAAAGGCGTCCTGTGGTATCAATTCGTCGTATGTTAATGGGAGTGTCTTCCATCCTCTCAGCGTTGTATACTTTGACAACTCCAGAACTAGTGTTGTCTTTCCAGCAGCTGGCAGCCCGCAAAGTAAACACAGACATGCTTGAGATGATTCATCCTGCGCGACATTCATTTCATCTACTGTGAATCAGCACATATTTTCCATTTATGGAAACAGCAGGCTATATCCACTGATAAAGCTGTTGTGAACGGGTTGAATGTTATTTCAAAAAAGTGGGAAAAGAGAGTGCAAATCTTGCGAGCACATAACCCGGATATGGAATGTCTTGGGCAAAAGCAGTTAAAAGTACACATTTCAAAACAAAAGCTTTACGTCCGTAGCTGTTGCACTGTGGTGGCCATGAGAACTTTGTAGAAAAACAGAGGCTGAACAAGATCAGTCAACACCGCCTCTCCCTCTACAAATCGGCCTGTAACTTGGAAAGGATACCACTTAACTTAAAATGAATCTGGAACACCCAGTTTTGACACACATATGTGGAGATCTGGGATTTGGCTGAGAATGTGGTAGTCGGAATCCTGCACAAAGCTTTCTCCTGCACTTCCCAAAAAATCTCAATGGCCTGGGGCCGGATTCACAAAACTATTCTTAAGATAAATCTTAGGAAGATTCTTAAGAAAAAAACTAAGAAGTTCCTAAGATCTATCTTAAGTGAAATTCTTCAATATTTTCTTAAGAACAATGCCAGTTCTTAAGAACTTCTTAATTTCTTCCTCACTTAAGAACTTTTTAGAATAATGCTTCTTAGTTGCCATGGCAATCAACAGGATTCTACCTACTCCAAACACTATGTAGGCTAGGCCTAGAAAAAAAACTGCTTGCTCCTAAACATAATTTAATACATTATCATCATTATTACTACAACATAGTTACAATGATAAGTATTATTGTTGTGATGATAATAATAATAATAATAATAATAATAATAATAATAATAATAATAATAATAATAATAATAATAATAATAATAATGATACAAATACATTAATAACATTTAATTAATATATTGTTATTGTTGAATTTACAGTAATACAATATATCTTTTGTATAATAGAGCCTATATAAAATGTATGCTTATCTTAATATTTTAGTTGAACAAGCTGACTACATTCAATAAGCTTAAGGTAAAGCCACTAAAAGTTACATTGAATGAAAGCTTGTAGACTAACTGAAAAAAAAAACATGTATAAAAAATAGAGATTTCACACAGTCACAAAACATTCATAATAATCATATACATTAAAAAATATTTTTTTGAATTCAGTTTTGTGAAAATGGGTTCAAATAAATAAAATGTGACTGTTAAGACAGGGTATAGGGTTGTCTTATATTTGAGAAGAAAACTAAGACAAATCTTAAGAAAATAGTCTTCAAGAATCTCAATATTCTTAACTTTTTTCTCAGGGGAAAATCTTAGGAAGAAAGTTAAGAAACAACTTAAGAATTCCGTTTGTGAATATGGAATCTTCTTAACTTTTGTCTTAAGTCAGAAAAGTGACAGTTAAGAACTATTTAGTTCTTAAGATTCTTTGTGAATCCGGCCCCTGGTCTAGACTCTGCAGTGGACAATCCATAACAAATGACACCTGAGCCACTGGTGCAATGAGATATTTCTAATTTCTTACACAACCATGTCATTCCATGGTATGGAAAAGATACTAGTCTGTTAGTCTGTTAATCTAGTGCCAAAGTGATAATCCACAGAAGAAGCAGGACTGGAACGGGCGCACCAGTAGACCATGCAAACATTTCTTTACTCTGTGCTTCTGTGGTCTACATTAATTCAGGAAATAATCCACTAAAATAATAAGCAGTGCCAGTGGACCAACTGATTTTACGGAATATTTTTATTATGTTGTGTGAATACAAGGATTGCTGCTGGTGGTGGCGGGAAAACATCTTTGTTGGAAAACAGAAAAAAAACCAAAGGCAGCGCCCAAGGTTTGCCTAAACAATCATACCTATGGTTTGCCATGCCAACACATTGCCTAGAGTTCTGTGTCAATAGGGCAACCTCCTTTGGTCATGGTAGAGGAAGAGTAACATGGAGTTGGTGAGCTCTGTGTTAACTGAAGTTCATTTCATCTCCTGCATTTTGCAACCTACAGTGGGAATCTGCTAACCTGGTTCTCACGCGATGGTTCTCTTACCAACATACAGTATGCTGCACCTGTGATGTGTCTTGTGTTGTAGTATTTCTTACTCATTTACAAACTGTCAACATTTTGTTTATTAGTTCATAATTTACAAAGCATTTTAGCGACTGATATTCTAAAGTGTTATCAAATTATAGATAATTTTATTATTATTATTTTATCACCACCTGTTCTGAAACTGCCCTCCACTTTGGACCAGCCATTTTATTTCACGTACCTCCTACACACAGCGTTCAGCAGTAATAAAACAAAGCCAACTCAAAATGCTGTCCATTTATGACCTTTTACTGCAGAACAATTCTAGACATTTCACATATCAGTTGACCATTTACACCCACCTCGAAAGGCTTCAAATAAGCAAGGTCATGTTTAAAACATCATCATTGTGGTTCACTGATGTTGATGTTATACCCGTGAATGTCCTTGCTTTTTAGTGCTTTGATCCTGATGTGATATTTGACTGTGTACAACCAAAAAAACCAAAATAAAACAAGTTCTAGAAAAGTCTCTTAACCGATGGTATGGCAAAGTTCAACTCCCACCATCACTACACACACAAATAATGAATTGCAAGTGTGTTTCAAACTGTGACTCCTCCAAAACTGAACACAGCACTTTTAAACGCAGGCATTCGGCATGTACAGTTGTTCCTCAAAACCAGACCAGGTGTCCGTCTCTGGATCTCACAACATTCCAACCAGTTTAAAGGTCGGCGCCTGCTTCTGCGGAATCACATTGATGAAGGTTTTGTACAGGACAGTCCCTTTTGGCAGCTTTGAGATCATGTCTTTGGCGTCTGTGCTGCTGGGCCGGGGTATGTACACCTCCTTGGTGTAACGAACAATGCCGTCTTCAAGGGCAAAGAGGGTGTTGTTTTTGCCAATGCCGACCTGTGAAACAGAGATCATTGTTTAGGCAGCATACCAAATGCTCAAAAGCAATGACGTACTAGTAAAACACAAAGCAATGATGTACTACTGAGACTTCAGTGACACGTATGAGCACCAAAAGGCTCAACAATGAACCATAACTCAGATTGATATAGTGAGTGTGCATGTGGATTGGCTGTAGGCTGTAGCTGTGTGTGAACATATGGGGTCTGAATTCCACTTTGGAATTTATTTGTTACTGTAGTAAGATTGAAAAATGAGAAATGGTCGCACCATGCATACATTCTTCTTTATTATTACACAGACACGTTTCGGCGTTCTGCCTTCCTTAGTGTGCAATATACACAAGTGACAACAGGTCTTAAATACCCACACCCATTCCATTCCATTCCATTTCCCCTAATAATAAAGAAGAATCTATGCATGGTGCAACCTTTTCTCATTTTTACAATATTTTGGTCAGCACTCTTAAAAGAAGAAAAACTTGAAGTTGAAGCTTTGGTGAAGCCTGCTCCTTTATTACTGTAGTATTAAATTACCATACAAATGCTCTTGTATGGCCCAAATAATCTGCAGTGGTCTTAATTTTATTAAATATAAATATATATAAAATGTATTATATTGTATATAATACGTATAATAGACATAATAGCCTACACATTAACATAAAAATAATAGACACAGAGTGCACAGTTCATTCGCATAATATGTAGCATCAACACAAACACTTACATGACCGCCAGGATGCCAGCGCATCAACCTCTGTGTGGCAAGAATGTTTCCAGCATGCACAAAATTACCTACGAAACGGGAAAGGGGGTTATTTGCGCTATGGTTGTGCATGTTAAAATTGAAACTGCCTCAACAAACTATAGGCCTACATGTCATTTTATAACACATCAATTTCTACAGACCATTATAGGCTAATTTAAATTTAACTGAAAAATACACTAATATGTATCATTACAAAATTGAGCCCGTCAGGCCCGTAGCCAGCATTGTGGTAGGGGGGGATCTTTTTCCCCCGAAAGTGGACTTCATTTGGCTCCCTACTCCAATGTCCCCCAAATACACGAGCACACTTCAAATATTTGAATTTAGACATATTTTATGCATTGGTTTCAAGGCTGACAACGGCAACAACCATTTTTAATTTCCTTACTTTAACAGGCAAACCTTTACTATTTTATTTCAAAGGTTTAGTTTAGTGAGGGGGATGAAATGGCCTTCCAGTCACAGTGGGGATGCAACGTAGTTAGGGGGTCCGAGGGGGGGGGGGGGATGGGAGGGGGGGTTCGAACAAACCCCTCGACCCCCCCCCCCCCCCCCCCCCCCCCCCCCCCTGCCTACAGGCCTGCCTGTGCAGGTTGAACAGCTGCTACTACACTGGCAGGATGTGATTCTGGGCAGACTAGTGTAAGGTTAGGATGCTACAGCCCTTATAGAATGCTACCTACCATCCTGTTTCTTGTATCCATATCTGCGTCCAGGGGATTTCCCCCCCAGGTTTTTGCTGCTGCCTCCTGATTTCTTCGATGCATGGCGTGTAATGATTGTGACAAACGACAAGGGGGACAATAATCCACCTAGAACAGTTCAAGACGTACATGTGATTGCAATGGTAGACTACAACCTACACACATGACATACATAAGGCGATTGCTGCGATGACAAACACTGGTATTATGTTTATGTATATGAGGTTAAATTGCAGTTCATCTAGATCGGGTTAAATATATCGATTCCGGATCATTTATGCCATGAGAACAGTGTGCCCCAAAAACATTATTATTACCTGTTGTCGCTCTAGACATCAAGGACACGGGCGCAGACATTTTTCTTATGCCAAACCCGTTCTGTTTACTAGAGCTAGACAGCGCATGCGCATAGCAACGTGTCTTCCTCATTTTGTGTTTATTGCGGTTGAAAATGGTAACTACCGCCACCAAATGGACTGGAGTAAGCCTAGGATGAAGTATTCAAGGGCCACTAGTTTGACCCTCACCCATACAAGACTTTAGCCAGGTTCAGTCACGCAAACCCTTCGTGCATTTTCACTCAGCTTCGTGAGCTCACCATCTGCGTGAGAAACAGGTTAACAAAACTTGTAATTCAATCAACACTCCACCTTTCATTGAAATCTGGTAATGTAGCTTAAAAATAAAGTTTCTCTGAGCTGGCAGTACTGTGACTGGTGGGCCTGTTGGGGCCTGTCTTGGTGAGCTAGACCAACTCGCCAGGTAAAAATAGACTACTCTTCCACCAGATAGATTGGTCTATACTGGGCTACAATTTGTAAGTACCTGCAGCTCTGACAGGTTGCATGGTACCATAGATGTGAACACCACCACATTGCTGTTTACCACTCCTTTGCATTGAAACAAACGGCAGTCAGATCGTCATCATGTTTAGCCATTATTTGTATTTTTTCTCTCTTTTTTTTGGAGGGGGGGGGGGGGGGGTCATCTTTATTTGGACAAGACAGTGAAAAGTGGGACAGGAAATGAGTGGGAGAGAGTGATGGGGGAGGATCGGGAAATTACCTCAGGTCAGGAATCGAACCCGGGTCCCCGGCGTAACAGTACTGTGCCCTACCCTCTGAGCCACGGCAGGGTCTCATTTAGCCATTTTAAAGCTCAATTCATGCCCTACATTTGGGCAATTACATGTGTACGGTAACAGCCTTATGTGGCACTTATGTGCTGCTCGCTCGCTCCATGGCCAAAAACACCCTAACTCCCTCCAGGAGGAGGAACACAGGCAACACACAGGTACAGTATATGGCCAGTTGTTTTTTAATTTTCTATTTTGACATTTTGATCATTGGGCAGACAACCCCCCAAAAAAGCATCATAACACATAGGTCTATAGCCTGTACTGAAGTCCACATTTGCTCTGGATTTTCTGCAATGCAACATGTAGGGGCTTAGATACTGTGTATGGATTCAAATGCAAACAACAATGGTCTATTACCCAAAGCGGTCTGGTGCCCCACATGAAATGGTACCCTGGTTCAGCATTTCTTAACTGGTGGGTCAGGACCCAAAAGTGGATAATGGTGGACTGCTCTGTGGGCAACCCGGGTTCGACTCCCAGCCCAGGTCATTTCCTGGCCCTTCCCCATCTCTCTCTCCCATCCATTATCTGTCTGTTCTCCACTGTCCTATCAAATAATAAAGGCACAAAAGCCCTAAAATATATAGTCTATATATACAGCATATTTTTCAAAAGTGGATCGTGGACGGGTCATGAGTGAGTCACGGAGCTATGTAATGATGTCAATTAACCCTTTTATTGCCAGTCCCACAATTTAAATATGATTTAGTATTGAATAAATGAATTTTTGATATCAGAATAAATGGGACTTGATTACTTATAAGGTCAACAGACATCCGTCACATCCAAACGCTCCAAAAATCAAAGTTTCTGATCGGCTCATGGGCCGAGTCTGACAGTGACATGCCAAGAAAACTGGGTCACAATTGAGTGTCCATAAAAAAAATGTGGGTCCCATCGCCATTCCAGTTAAGAAACACTGACATGTTTGACACGTAATCCATTCACAAACCCCTGACCCAGTATGGATACATCATCTTCATTATTTGCTTATGAGAAACTGAGGGGAGAAAACATTAAGTGTGTTCTGTATTTTTTATAAAGCAAATTTGCTGACTCTTTATTCAGATGTGTGTTGTTGTTCACAGAGCTTTTGTTTTAGCTATTTAGTGAACATACTGGGATTAAGAGGCTTGTCAGTGGGTGCATGTCTGCGGCAGTTGGAAGTGAGGGTGACTTGCCATCACACGTGACAGGATTAAGTGTGGAGCTCTCCAAGGTACCTTCTGTAGTGGGGTGTCTGGGGACAGGCAAGCAGGTACACATCAACAGTCACTCATTGGGTAGCCAAGTGGTGATTAGGATCTTGCTGAGACCATATAAAACAAACTGAAGAAGGTACGTAATGTCATTCGGGTGCCAAGTCGTGCGTAAAAACGAATGCCTCTTTCATGGGGTCGGGGGGCTCTGCATCACGCCCCCCGGTTAGAACGGAAGGGCAGGATGCGGAGAAACGCAAAATTCTGTAAGTTTGTGTGGCCTAAATATTGACGAGGTCTTCTTTGACAACGTGGAATGCGTCAGTTTTTCTTTTTAACTATTGTTGTTGTTTTTGTACAGCGCGATGGCTGGGAACGAGGAGCGCACATTCATTGCCATCAAACCAGACGGCGTGCAACGCGGGATTATCGGAGAAATAATCAAGCGTTTCGAGCAAAAGGGTTTCAAACTTGTAGGGATGAAGATGCTGCATGTAAGTAACTTTGCAATAGACCTGTAAGAGATTCATCTAGCTTGAACACAATAGTCACAAAATAAGCTAAAGTTTGTCTGATTGTGCCGTTAGTCTGAACAGAAGAATTGCTCATTGTAGTTCTAGGTCTAGAACTAAAATAGACTCGGGAGTAGCCTAACAGGATTGAGCGCTTGTAGGCCTACTATTTTTAGTTTATTAGCCCGTTCGCTCTTTTCTCCTTGCCTTTATCCTAATTCACCGCCATGACCTTTATTCATTTATCTAATAGGCCTAGCTCTTTACTCTTCACTCGGGTGCAGGATGAATCGTGAAAAGCTTATTTTTTCTCCTTATCTCTAAGGCACCGGAGGAGTTGCTGCAAGAACATTATTCTGACCTCAAAGGCAGACCTTTCTTCCCCGGGCTTGTCAGCTACATGACCTCTGGACCAGTCGTTGCGATGGTAAGACCGTTGCATCAGATCCCTTATTCTCTAATATGGGGGCTCAACTTTCAAGGTCATATTAGCCTATGCTTTTTTGGAACTTTGGATAGCCCTATGAAATGTAACGACTGACCCTGAAGTGCTCTTAATGTGTATAGGCCTATAGGTCTAATCTTAATTAAGATTCTAATGAACTAGCCTATCATCGTTGATCACACTAAAGATTGGGAACTTGCTTTTTTGGTCTCATTCTAAACTAATGTTAAGGCCTAAATGTAATAATTGTGCTATGTAGGCCCATTTGAATAGGCCACTTTAGAAACAACAATGTCATAATCTAAATAAGGCCTATGATTAGAAATTAAAAGATGAGATGGTCAATAGACTACCTGTCTGGCTCATTTTACCAAAAATGAAAAGCTAGATAAAATGTTTTGCCAATATAATGTAGGCCTACTTGTAATAGAGATGCTTTTCTATTTTTTCCCATCAACGACTGTAAAAAAAGTCACGTGGCTGATACTTCACAATTAGACTCTGCATAACTTTGCCAGATAATGTCCCAATGTTTTCTGTTGCATTGTTGATCCGTTTTAACAGGTCTGGGAAGGTCTAAATGTCGTTAAGACAGGTAGAGTGATGCTGGGGGAGACAAACCCTGCTGAATCCAAGCCAGGCACCATTCGAGGGGACTTCTGTGTTCAAGTTGGAAGGTAGTTGTTTCTTTCTCTCTTTTCTCTTTGAAGAAAACTACAATATTAAGACATGTCATGCACAAGGGCATCAGCTGCATACGTGCTGAAAGAACCATGTCCTAATTTGACCCCTTTGTGCATTTTTACATTCTTTCCACGTAAATGAAGGCACAATACAACACAAATCCATTAAGTTGGTAAGAAAACATAACTTTTGCCTAAACACAATACAGCGACAGTATATTTGATCAGACAATAAAAAGCAGTTATCACTAATGTGCACCCCCACACACACCCTTAAACTCATAAGCATACAAGGTGACCCAAACTGTGTCTTACCTGTTAATACAGACACATACTAAGTTACAGGTGGCTCTACAAAGTGTTTATCAGCAACTCAGGGAACTTGAAGATGTTTTACATCTCTTTCTGAGGAGCTTCATCAGTTTTAACTCAGAAAGGGAATGTATATGAAATAGAGGTGTTCCTGCTCAGTCTGCCACTGTGGGCTTGACCTCGCACCAGTCAACGCTCCAGTTCGGGTATTGGAGGCATAGCGCGATACCACTGGGCTAAAGAACCAGTCCGATAGCTCAGCGCTACCGATACTGTATGAGGCTTCAGGAGGGAGATTTACTAATGTTCCACGCCACACTCTGCTAGTTGGCCTCCGTTACACATAGTTATATGCTAGGCATGTAGTGTGCATATAATAGGCTAGGCCTATAACTTATATAGCCTACTTACTATATATACTGTGGTAAGCCAAGTCTCTTATATACTAACCTCCTTTACCCTGGCCCTTGGCAAATGTGTCACATGCCAAGGTGTGGCAAACATTATGTCACACGACCTAAAGGGACAAAATGGACAGTCAATGTGTAAAGAGCTGTTAAGGTCAATTCTAGGGAGACAGATGCCTTCTAACATGCCAAGTTGGGTGTGGATGTCATTGTTGTCACACATGTCAGGAGAAGATTTTCAATAAAAAAAAACATTTTGATTCTATAAGTATTATCAGGGTCTGATTTGAAAAACCAGAAGGGGCGGATGTTTTTAATCGAGGTCTCTGTACATCTTATTAAGAGTCAATGCCTGTATGTGTCATGATTCAACAAAATACAGTCGATGCCTAACTCCTCAATTGGAGCTGCCATTGTTATCAGAAACAACAATCGCTTCTTGAGAATGTCAGATTTGTGAAAATTGCACCAGGCGAGCTTGATTGCTAGCACCACCGTCCCAGGATTAAACGCTTCCCAAATAGTGTTGTTCACCATAGACCTTGTAATCCGTTGCAGGCCCCTCACAGAGCTGTGCTGAACTGCACCGGTCTGATGAGACCCAGGCTATGGCTTGTTTACATGTTTTAGAAGCATTTTTAATACTCCAGATATCTTTCCAAAAGTTATTGTGTTGTTGTAAGGTGTCTGCTGATGTTGCATAACTTTTGGGAAGATACATGGGAGTACTTTTTTTTAAAAAATGTAAATGAACGATGCCCCCATTAGAAAGTCCCGGAACTCAGAAAGAGCTGAATGAAAAATGCAGCATCGCCAGGCACTGACAAGTCAAGGGTAGTGTAAGCAACACAACTTATTGAAATTGGATGAAATTGCAACCTGAGTAGGTATTGCAACTATGCTGCTCATACTGAGCCACCTATTTCCAAATTTGATCTTTTCATGAACATCAATTAAATAATTGAACTATTATTTACTAGCCTGACCAAAAAACAGCAAGTTTAACAGCTAAAATGTCGATCTCTGGAAATTCAAAACTTGAATTTGATGGTGGTGGTAAGTATTCGTGAAAAAGGTAACATTTGTGAATGGGTACAATTTCAGGAAATAAACTACTACAAATATTACGCAGTGCACCTTTAAGATTAAAAAAAATCTCAGTGAGGATCCTAAAGAAGGTCAAATGGAAATTTGAAGAAATTGTCAATTTGAAAAGGGAAAACAAGGTTCAGATTTATTGGATTTGGAGGAAAAGTATTTATTGATTGTCACATATTGATTGTTTTTTCTTTCTCTTTATATCTTTTCATAGGAACATTATCCATGGCAGCGATGCGGTTGACAGTGCCAACACAGAAATCAACCTGTGGTTTAAACCAGAAGAGCTGTGTTCTTACACCAAGTGTGACCACAGCTGGCTTTATTAGGCTCACCCTTCAACAGTTACTCCTCTGTTTATTCTGTTGCTTTGTTTGATAATCAAGTTCTTAGAAGTCTTCCATAGGCATTACCGGTGTCCATTGTGTGTATGTTTCAACATTGGATTGAGAATGTGTTGCCATTTTGTGGAGGATACCTAAAAGTAAGATGAATTTTAAAAGCATTGACCGTGTGTGTGCCCATAAACTATTGTGATGAATAAGAACATAATAACACAAGACAAACTTTGCTTCAGAATTCTTTACTTCTTTACACGGTTATTTGGCTGGGTCTCATCCCATTCTCTCATAGCTGCCTGTATCATTTTGGAGCAATACAGCTGACAAAGCGTAAGTCAGTGGTTCCCAAACTTTTTCTGCTGGCTTTTGGATCTATGAATATTTCCACAACCCCCTCTCCAACATCATACTCCATACGCAATTGTCGACCAATGTTGCTAAATTGTTGCCATTATAGACATATGTAATTGTGTCAAAAGCAATTGTTTTATGCAAGTGTTCCCTTCTCTTCGTGACCCATCTGCAGGACCTTCATGACCGCAGTTTGGGAAACATTGGCTTAAGTGCTGAAAGTCTTTTTATTATCATTACGAACACATTAGTGAAAATGAATCTCAACTTATTTTGAAATTTAATATTCCTCAAATCACTATCTGAATTGAGTTAATTTGTTTAAATTATATAAAAAACATGTACCAATGTAGACCTCCTTATTCCCATTACATAAATCATCATAGTTTGCATGAATTACATTTTTTTCGCTTTTGAAAAATGTGGTCCACTACAACTTCATGAGAATCTCCACAATCCATCTTGGTAGATACGGACTGAAAAAACAAGTTTTCATCTTGATTTTGGTCTGAATATTTTTGGAAATTTGTCCAAGCATAGTTTGGCCACATACATACAGTAAAAAATATTTGCTTTTCAAAGACTGAGCACCCGTGCTCCCTCTGAAGGAGTTGTAATGTAAAACGATGGGGATCCATTGTACTTCTCCTACAAAAACAGAGAAGTACAAATAAATAAACAAATAATGTTGTATGAAACCACCCGAGAAAAAAAAATGAACAACATATTATCAATTGAAGACCGGCATGTGACATTCACTACTCACCATTATGTGTTGCTTAACTTGCTCCACGACATCTGCCTGAAGTAGTGTCACGGTGCAACCACCAAATCCTCCACCCGTCATGCGACTGCCGTACACACCGCGCACCTCCATCGCTGCATTAACAAGCTCATCCAGCTCTTTACAGCTCACCTCATAGTCGTCTCTGAAGCGAAACAAGAATATAATTGGTTACATTACAAAGGAAGCCATAGGGTTTAAACTAAGAAGCTGGCTCAGGAGTAAACCAGGTTCACATGTAAATCATCTAATAGTAGAGCCTGGAGTCCTCATTTGACCCCAGGCTCTTCTATTAGATGATTTACCTCTTAACTTAACCTGGTGTACTCCTGAACCTTCTTAGTATACCCCTCTGGCATGTGGACAACAACTGTTGTTCAACCATTTGAGGTTCAACCATTTTACCTCAGTGAATTGTGGCTTTCCACCATGAGTCGTCCAAATTCTTTGTAATTCTGTTGCCTTAAGGCCTCGGCTGCCTGTGAAGTACGCCTTATTTCCTCGATCACATGACGGGCCCGACGGTATGTGACATTATCCATCCCATCTTTTGCAGCTGCAAATCATAGCAAACCATACAGCTTTATTAACTTGTGGGAAAAAAAACTTTACAAATTGTTTGAAATGACTGTTAATCAACACTCCAAAACTGAATGTGAATCCCATGTGTTACTGTGATTTGTCAGCACACCATGGCAGATAGTGCACAACAAACTTAAATCATACAAGCTTCCTGTGAAGTGGTCCAAAGAGCAGTGTGTTGGACAACTCAGAGTAAGGGATGATGATTTTGTTCAGTTGAAATGGTCTAACTTTGGTCAGTAAAGCAGCGATAACTCCGTTACAGTGGAGGATGAATTGAACCTACTGTATGTCTGCAAGCTAGGCACCTTAACTGCTAAGGTAGTTCCACACGGGGTCAATAATGTTTTTTGGGCTCAATCCATAAAATAGTGGCAACATTAGCTGTCCTTGCACCACCCAAAACGACATTGACCTAATACATCTTTGACACTACCCCAAGGCCAAGGCATTTGTATTTCTTCATTTCTCTGTGACGACAGAGAGACACTGAAATGATATTGTGTTATAATAACAAATACACAATGACGAGGAGTCTCTGAGGTAAGCTTAGAGCTGATGGTTTGTTTTGTACTTGGTAACAACAACTGATGGACACATTACAGAATACAATGTTACTACGCGGGCAACATTCTAGTAAGTATTACTCAGTAGGGTAATGTAGTGCTGTTAACAACATTGCCAGTGACTTTGCCAGTCACATTATTAACAAAAGTATGCTTCCTGATACTGGGGCAAATTGTTTCTGTAGCATTTCTTACCCTCTAGATCTTCTCGGGTGGCATCTCTCAAGCTGCTCTTTCCAAGCAATTGTGCCGCCTCCTCACACTGTTTTCGCCGTGTGGGATATTCGCTTCCTGTGAGAGAGTGCCTCACATTGGAGTTTGTTATGAGTATCACAAGTCCGGGGTCTACCAGGGGCACTGGTTCAGCTTCCAATGATCTGAGAAAACAAATGAGAGACAAATTTCATGCACCGATTGATCCATCCACATTTTTATAATTGCGGCTATTTCCAGATTTTTACACCCACACATACAGTATTTAGTAGGAAATCCACGCAAGTCCTGGTACACGAGACCACTGAGGCAATGAAATGATAAATCCGGCTTTAGTTTGAACCTTGCTGATTACTACATGTACTGGCAAATTTCTCTCACACCAATGATATTTTGAGGCACATGGTGAGGGGCAAAGAAAACTATTCTCCCATTCTCTTCCGGTCTGCTCTCTAAAGTCCTATCAAATAAAAGCTTGAAAAATACCCCAAAAACATACTAAAAACCCAAGAAAGTCAAACTTATACTATACCTGCAGTCTATGAGCAGTGCATGTGCCTCTTTGCCCAACACAGATACATACTGGTCCATAATACCACATGGGACACCTGCGTGTGTGTGCTCTGCTTTTTGACATGCCATTGCCTTTGCCTTGTCATCACCATCATCTGCGGTTCCAAATAATCATTTTTAGGTTCAGTTATTTAATCACAGAGAATTGGTCATCTACTGACAGTACAGTAACCTGTATCATAATAATGACTGCTCCTCCTCCTCCTCAGTAAAATAATAATAAAAAAAAAGATTCTGATTATGAATGTACAGTACATTCCAGTGTAGTCTAGTCCCCATTTGTAAAATTGAATTTCAAAGTGCGAAAACATGAAACTTTTTTCAATTTAGGATCAAGCTATTCAATCTCCCATTTAAATATGTTGTGCCTATTCATTGCAATGCCAGCAATAGATAACAGTTAATGATTAATGATTACAGGATTAATGTGTTCAGACATCCCATGACGCAACATCCACTGGAGCAATTGTTGTGAGGATTATGACAGCAGATAGTTTGAGGTCATTGGCACGTTTATCCCATATTTGGCTATACATTAAACTTTGGAAAAATACAACATGCCACCTCTTCAGTTATATGCCCATCCAAAAATGAATTTACTGTAATAAGAGTATCCATGAACTCATCATAACTTCTCTGAGTTTAACAGAACAACATACATCCCTGTAAAAGTCTGCAGGGCAAACAAATCAGCCTTACCTGGACAAAGCTGTTGAAGGAATGTGTAGACTGCAACTTCAAGCGAGGCTGAGCTTGATAGTCCTCCCCCTAAGGGCACACTGCTGCAGATGGCCGCTTGAAAACCAGGCAGGGGATGCGCTACCATGGGGAATTACAAAAATCACCATTACCAATTTTTTCAGTTACTTTAATCACAGAGTCACCAAAATCACACAGAAGGTGCAACATGTTGGGCAGCACTGACTAGTGCGTTTAACAATAATTTTCGGCAATGCATCGCGATGTGGGGCAGGACAATTCATAATCAATTCAATAACCGATGTGGTACATTTTTCAAGTTTCAATTACTTCCGTGGGTATTTCTGGAAATGGAAATTAAATTAAATCCCTTTTATAAGTTAATTATCTGAAATTTTGATTAAGCATGTATGCATACATCTTTGTTCTCGCTGGAGAACGGACTTCTTGTGATCGTCCGGCTCTCACAGGAGAGCGGCTTTCCACGTGGTAGACTAATCCTCAAAGTGCTTCACGGGGTCCGCGCGGACCACTGCACTCGAAAAGCTGAGATAGATTACGCGGCGTATTGGGCAAGATTGCTGACCGTGGTGCTGAAGTACTGCCCCGGCCTAGAAATGTCTATGCAGTATCTATTCTCGAGCTCGAGAGTATGGGGTGCCACTGAGAGCTCGGGCTATATCTGCGCCCACAGATACAGTCAACGGAAAAAGTTTGTACACCCCTTGAAATGTCTTACATTTTTGTCAAAATTGGTCATAAAACATGGTCTGATCTTCCCGGAAATCACAAGAAGGAACAAACAGAGTCCGTTTTAACTAATTCCAATTCCACCCAAATATTTATATGTTATCATATTTTTATTGGCCATAAGATGTAAACATTCACAGGACAGCAAGGCATAAGTAAGTACACCCTTGCATTCAATAGGCTTTAACCCTCAGTTAGTCGCAATAACCCTAACCAGACACGTCCTGTAGTTGCATATCAGATTAAAAAAACAATCTGGATGTATCCTGCCCTCTTTTCTTATTTTTTTTACAAAACTGGCCCTCTTCAGCAAGGTTTCGGGATGTCTGGTGTGAATAGCTTTCAGTAGAGTCATAAATGGATGTTCCGTGACCAACCTCTGGCAACAATGTTTTGATGATTGATTTGACCTCTATGGACCCTTTAGAAAAGATTTAGCCCCCATGTCCCTCGCAAAAATCCCGGGCTTTTTTTCCAGAGAGCCAAATTCAAAATGGCGTCCAGCGGCATCTCTAAAAAATAGCTTTTGATCTGGATGACCTACAATCATGTATGAAGGCACTTTTTCATACAAGCCAACCATGAGGATTCCAAATCTGACATCATTTTGGTTATAAAACTTTGTTTTGACAGCGAAATTCAAGATGGCCGCCATCTAGAACCGTTATTTTCGACCTTTTTAGGCCGTCACCGCCCAAAATTATCATATTTGGACTGGGAACCTCCCAATTTGTGTGACTCCATTTCTCATGTAAAGATATTGAGAGAATATCTGATCTACAAGCCCAGAATTCCTCACATTGTGGGGCGTAGTGGGCTTGTAGATGGGCTATTTTAACAATGTGTCTTTTTTGTAGGCTATTATTTGACAATTTGGCAGATATTTTAGCATTGTTTGATGATTACTTTGGATGCAGTGATGGTCTTTTACTTTGAGAGTCCTTACATTATGACCCCACCCCCCAAAACAGGGGGTCTTGACCCACAGGTTGAGAACCACTTATCTAGTTAAAAAAAGACCTTCACTTTTCACTTTTTCCAAGCATTCTTGCACAGAGAAGCCCGTTGAGGAACTCGAGGCAAGAGCTGCTGAAATGGAAGAAGTGCACTCACAGCAGTGATCAACTTGGTTGAAGACAGTCAGTTTGTGAAGCTCCCCCAGCTGCAAGAACACTGTGTTGTTGAGGAATGTGTGGTCTTATTCAACCCCAATGGCACATACAGTAAGACGCAGAAGAGCAAGCTCATCTCGAAGATCTCCCTCCACCCTGTTTTGATTTAAGAATCCTATCTTGCTGTAATTCAGTCGTTCTCAAACTTTTCCCATCATTTGCCCCTCAGAGGGTCTGAATGCCTCCGTGGCCCCTCCCCCTTTTTGTGGGATAAAAATCACTTCTGGCTGGCGCTATCATAGTTATGTCTGACCTGAGGTAAATTAGTAAATAAATGGTTTCTAAACAAAAGCAGTACTTGATTTTGCGATTGCTGCGCAGAATTAAAGGAAAGGTGAGATAAAACAAAGAGGGACTGCAGTCGAATGCAGTGCAGATGTGTGTTCATTTCCTATTGGCAGATGTCACACGCCCCCCCCCCCTGTGATGCCTCCGCGCCCCCCCCCAGGAAGGCTTGCGCCCCACTTTGAGAAACTCTGCTCTAATTGACATAGGCATGATCTGGAGGATGGGAACTCCATCAGCAGAAGATTGGCAGGCACAGGACGGCACCCTATACAAGTAGGTTGGGCTATGCCCAAAAGCTGTTATCCATCATCCTTGCCTTCTCATGCTCCCAGTATCATCTGTGCCAATGACCCCTACGATACACCATACTTAACAAAAGAAGACGAACGGGACCTGCGCATACATGGTAATGCACATACATACACATGAAATTGACAAGTTCCCATCTGCCAAGTCTTTCAAAATGTTATTGTGTAGTGTCAAAAACAAGAAAAAGACTACACCATTGAGCAGTCTGAAGCTCTTCACTGTTTATGATGGTCAATGACAGTCAGGTTGTAGTGGCCCTGTTGTTATTGATACAGCTGATATACCGATGTCTACGGCAGCTCCCTGGCATGCTAAGCATAAAGAGAAACGAAGAGACTGTCCTCTTCCATGACCTGCTGACAAGAGATGGCAGACTGCATTGTGCAGCTACACTATTTTACAGGCTGTGATGCCAACTTACCTGTAGGGTTCTATGAAAAAGGAAAATCATGAGTACATGCATGATAAGGTGATAAAGAGCTCTGTGGCAAGGCAGCAACTCTCGGTTGCTCTCTGTTCACCTTGAAGAGGGAGTACAACAGCTGCTTGTGTTCACGATACAGATGATCTATGCAGACAAGAAAAGTAGCACCATGGATGAAGCCTGTGCTTCCAAGTCGCAGACCATGAAGAGAGTCTTTTATCTGTCTCCCTCCATATGCAGACAGCTTATGCCAACTCTGTCCCAACTACTTGCCGTATCTAGTGTGCCACCCCACACTAAAGAACCACCCATCGCCACTCAAACATGGTTGAGAGTATAGCGTATAGCTTCCCCGGGTCCTGTATTCCCCGGTCTTTGTATGGGACTGAGGAACTACCGACCCTTTTTCTCAAAAGGGTCCCATGTTCCCGGCATTGTATGGCCCAGGATGCTTCACATGCATATCTCTTGCACGAATGGTTGCCATGCGTATTTCATGTCAAGTTTGCGAACAGTGGCAGCCTAACCCTAACCGTAACTCTAACAACAACTCTCGCTAGTCATGCGGCAGCAGTCTACTTGGAAGCAACAGGAATAGAACCCCTTTTTGAAAAAAGGGTTCTAAGTTCCACGGTGGCAGGGGGGACATAGGACTCGGAACATAGCTCCAGGGCAACATAGGGGTGACCCTGGGAGCTCATACACTGATGATTTTCCTTTTTCATAGAACCTTGAGTTGGCATCATGGCATTGTGCAGCTACACTGTTTTACAGGCTGTCTGCAATTTCTTCTGTCAAAAGGTCACAGAAGAGGACCGTCTCTTTGACTCTCTTAATGCTTAGCATGCCAGGAAGCTGCCGTAGACATCGGTATATAAGCTGTATCAATAACAACAGGGCCACTACAACCTGACTGTCATTGACCATCATTAACAGTGAAGAGCTTCAGACTGCTCAATGGTGTAGGCTTTTTCTTGTTTTTGACACTACACAATAACATTTTGAAAGACTTGGCAGATGGGAACTTGTCAATTTCATGTGTATGTATGTGCATTACCATGTATGCGCAGGTCTCGTTCGTCTTCTTTTGTTAAGTATAGTGTATCGTAGGGATCATTGGCACCGATGATACTGGGAGCATGAGAAGGCAAGGATGATGGATGACAGCTTTTGGGCATAGCCCAACCTACTTGTGTAGGGTGCCGTCCTGTGTCTGCCAATCTTCTGCTGATGGATTCCCATCCTCCAGATCAGTGGTTCCCAAACTTTTTTCCCTGCACACCCCCTTGTACATTTCAATGTGGTTCGCGCACCCCCTCAGCGAATATTTTGGTGTGCTGATGGCCACACAAGTATGGATTCACTGCTCATTCACTGCATATTAAGCACAGTCGTTTTTGGGGAATTCTCTTTTCCAATAGCCTTGGAATTAAACTACACTTCAGATGGACCCTTCCAGCATACAATGCACCATACAATTAAAAACTACTTAATGTTCATTAATACTGGATAAAAAACTACCATATCCGCCATTGCTCTATTCAGCTCGCGCACCCCCTTAAGGCAGGCCGCGCACCCCTAGGGGTGCACACACCCCAGTTTGGGAAACCCTGCTCCAGATCATGCCTATGTCAATTAGAGCAGGATAGGATTCTTAAATCTAAACAGGGTGGAGGGAGATCTTCGAGATGAGCTTGCTCTTCTGCGTCTTCCTGTATGTGCCATTGGGGTTGAATAAGACCACACATTCCTCAACAACACAGTGTTCTTGCAGCTGGGGGAGCTTCACAAACTGACTGTCTTCAACCAAGTTGATCACTGCTGTGAGCGCACTTCTTCCATTTCAGCAGCTCTTGCCTCGAGTTCCTCAACGGGCTTCTCTGTGCAAGAATGCTTGGAAAATGTGAAACGTGAAGGGTTTTTCTACTAGATAAGTGGTTCTCAACCTGTGGGTCAAGACCCACTGTTTTTTTTTTTGGGGGGGGGGGGGTCATGATGTAAGGACTCTCAAAGTGAAAGACCATCACTGCATCCAAAGTAATCATCAAACAATGCTAAAATATCTGCCAAATTGTCAAATAATAGCCTACAAAAAAGACACATTGTTAAAATAGCCCATCTACAAGCCCACTACGCCCCACAATGTGAGGAATTCTGAGCTTGTAGATCAGATATTCTCTCAATATCTTTACATGAGAAATGGAGTCACACAAATTGGGAGGTTCCCAGTCCAAATATGATAATTTTGGGCGGTGACGGCCTAAAAAGGTCGAAAATAACGGTTCTAGATGGCGGCCATCTTGAATTTCGCTGTAAAAACGAAGTTTTATAACCAAAATGATGTCAGATTTGGAATCCTCATGGTTGACTCATATGATAAAGTGCCTTCATACATGATTCTAGGTCATTCAGATCAAAAGTTATTTTTTAGAGATGCCGCCGGACGCCATTTTGAATTTGGCTCTCTAGCAAAAAAGCCCGGGATTTTTGCGAGGGACATGGGGGCTAAATCTTTTCAAAAGGGTCCATAGAGGTCAAATCAATCATCAAAACATTGTTGCCAGAGGATGGTCACGGAACCTCCATTTATGACTCTACTAGCCATATCATCTCAATTGTTGTTTGTCAGGGCTTTGTGACTGGGCTATTCCAGAATGTGTATTTCATTGTTATGGAGTCATTCTAAAGTTGATTTGCTTCTAAAATATGGGCTGTTGTCCCATTTCAGCATCCATCCTCTTATGTGCTTCAACTGTGTGACAGACTACCTCACGCTTTTTCTGTAAAATATCTCAATAAACTTCTGATTTCACTGTTCCATTGATAATAGCAAACTGTCAAGGGCCTGAGGCAGCAAGGTAGCTGCATGCTCCCACCATCATACTCAAAAGTACTGCATTTAGCTAGTCAGTTAGCTTACCTCTGTAGTGCTGGATCACTCCTTTAACATAATTGGCCCAACGGGGTTTGCCTGGCAGCAAAGGTGTGGTGGATGTTGGCAGATCAAAATCAACTCTGTTGGATTCTTCCAAGGCCTCAGAGGCACTCACAATGGAGACCTTGTTACCGCTTATTTGACGGCCAACCACAACAGTTACAAGTGGCAGAGCCTAGGGCACATAAAAGACATAAAGACAGGCATGTTACTATCATCATGTTAAAAAGAAAATTCCTGCCAATTTCAACATGCAGTTCCATTGCAATACCCTTGATTTGTCACTAGGCTTACTGGCAGCAGTGTTTTTCGTGGCATAGTCTACGTGATATGCAGTATACCCACCAGAAGAAGTCTGAGATTTGAGTATACCCACGTCCAGGGGCGGAGCTATAGGGGGGGCGAGCAGGGCACTTGCCCCTGGGCCCAGGGCCCTCCCGTATTGGTGGTGGGGGCCCTATTGTGAGCTTGGCAAGCGGTATAAGGGGCCCTATAAGTGCCTTGCCCTGGGGCCCTGTGTGCAATTGTTCCGCCACTGCCCACGTCAAATTGTTATCTGTTCCATATAGCCTAGTACTACCCACTTAAAATTCATTGTTCAATATTTTGAACATAGCATAGCCACGTTTCAACGGCAACTCGTCATGGAAGCCTTGGAAAGTAACAACATGACTATGAACACAATATTAATTCAGAAATTGCAGCAGGCACCACCTCTGTCTCAGACGTAGGACTATGGCCTCTGTCTTTTTCACATAATTCAAATAATGAGAACATCTTCCAGTAATAACTTAATATAGTCCTATCTAAATTTAATATATTTCTTCGTGCTAGGCCTATTAAGCCAACATTTCCCCCTTCATTTTTCTTATATAGCCTATTGTTAAGTCCTTGTATGGCCTAATAATGCCCTTTTGAACACTCACGTGGTCACAGGATCAAAGAGCACTAGAGGTAATGTTTCATTGACTACCCCTGTCTATAGATGAATGTCTCCATTTCAATAGTGGCATCTTAATATGGGATAATGCTGCCTGCATGAATTGGTAATATCTGCTGATAGTGTGGCAAACATAGGAATCCCCCCCCTCCCCACCCTCTGTCTAAGCCCCCATGTTCACAAAGTTTCACGCAAAGGCTATTTCTCACATTCTAGTGTGCCCACTTACAAATGCACAGCCTTTGTAATCATGCCCTGTGATTGGATAGTCTTTGGTGAACTCACCGGAGTATCCAATCACTGGGCTTGACTAAAAGTCTCACAAACTGTGAAGGCTCATACACTTGACATTGAGAATGGCCTCTGTGGCAGGACCCTCCATGGCCCTTAGGGGTCCCGACCCCTAGTTTGTGAACCACTGTGCATATGGCTGCACCAACACAAATAAAAGTACACAACACCACTGAGTGTAGGGGTAGTAGGCCTTATGGGTACAAAAGTGATCACAAATCATCAACCTGACTCAATGGATGCGATTGGCCAGTTGGTTCATTGTTGTTACGAATTTGGCAGGTTATATACTTTCTCAACATGCTGTGTCACAAACTTTCCCGGGATCGATCGACAATTTTTTTTTTTTAATCACAATTCAGGACTTAAACTACAAGTCTAGTTAACTTTCTCTTCATTAAAGCAAACTAAAGAGATGCACACCTCCTAATATAATCAAGCAGAGAATACAGGTAGCCTAGGGTAATGTAAAATCTTTGCTCTCAATTCGCAGTAAACTATCACACTTCTGTGTCACTTGTGATCACGCTCTAACAGAGTTTTGTTACATTCGTTTAATTTTGATATTACCATTGGAAGGACAAATCCTTGGTTGTAATCTGTGTGCTCCCCAATCAAGTTGACTCTGCCCGGAGCACAAACAGCAATTTCAGGATCATTTCCAAACGTTTCATTGTAAAATGTCCTAGCTTCTGCCACCAAGTGCTTAACTGGGGTGACAGAACTTGTCATGCTGGAAGTTGTTTAAATCCGATTGAAGAAATCTGATGGTTTATCCCAGAGACAAAAACACGGTAGGCTATCACACAAGCAAGACGGTGAAGTATGAGGAAGTTCCTCTGTTTTTTTTGTGTCAGCTGATTCCTTATGGGCGCGTGTCATCACGTGCTATCGAATACAGAAAATATACACAAAAGACTCTCTCTTTTTTTTTTAAAGGAGAGCCTTCTGTAACATCTGGTGTGAAATGAACAATGCATTTGATTGGGGGTCAGAAACATCTCGTGTGACATGGTGGTGGGAGACTGTTTTGTTGCGGCAGGCTAGATTATCACCAATTTGAGCGCACCAATGCCAAGCTAGTCCAGTCCAGTTCATCTCTTCTCCCCTTCACCTGTCTTCTGTGCATTGTCCATGGTATTTGGCCCACTGTGTGTGAAGTGATGCTGTGTGTTTGGCTAGTGTATGTTGAAAGTCTGGTATGTGTGTGACATTAGTGTTGAAGGCATGCTGTGTTTGTGTGAGTTGTAGGCCTATACTGTATGAGGTTTGGGTGATGGTGTGTGAGGTAATAGGCTAGTGTTTGGCTGTCTGTGCAGTATATGGAAAGGGAATGAAAAATAATGAAATGCAGGTAATAAAATTCAAATCTGGCCTTCTACTGCCATCTACCGGTATTAAATTGTAACAGCAGTTTTCAGCCAAAATAAAAGTCACCGCTCATAGAAACAAAAAAGACACAACTCATGGGACACTATTATGCACAAAAATGGTAACAAAAACACACCATGATAATAATTAAAACATGTATGGTGGGAATACTAAAGTATATCGGATACAATTATGGTAAATTATGGCAAAATGGTCAATGTGGTCAGGTGTGACATACAGTGTAGCAGGGATGGGCAAAGATACAGTTACGTATTTTCAATACAAATACAAAATACCCAGCAAAAAATGTTACAAATAAGATACAAAATACATAACTGTAACAGTATATTATATCGAAATACAATATTTTGTATTTTCAACACACAAAATACACAACAAAATACAACAAAAAACAACATTGTGTACAAAAACTACCAATTTGACTTACAAAATGAAATTAATTGAACAATTAAATTCTGAGGAATTAAATGATGATTAGAAAACAAACAAAAGCTCAAACAACAAGAAAGAAAGAGGCCCTGATGTAGGCTAAGGAAGTATGTATGCCCTTTGTCATCCCAGTGGGGAAATTCACGTGTTGCAGCGATATCATATATGCGTACAACTTGTGCAAAAATACTGACTATGACATACACATGACCAAAAAGTTGAATAATACTATACAACGGAGATATACTGTAGGCTGTGTCATCATAATTAATTTTTCAAACAGCTTCGCATTCTAACATTGGCGATGGGGCCAGTTTATGAGGCCTGCAAATGAGAACATTCTGTGAGAAAGTAGAGATACAAGTACTTTTTTTTTTAAAAGTGCACTATAGGATGGTGGCCAGAGTAGGTATTGCAACTATACTGCTCATTGAAACTGTGCTCCCTATAGCATGGAGGCCAGAGTAGGTATTGCAACTATACTGCTCATTGAAACTGCGCTCCCTATAGCATGGTGGCCAGAGTGGGTATTGCTCTATGAGCTCATTTCAATATGCGACCTTGCTTCCTCCACTTGTGCTTGTGGCCTCGCCCCGCCTCCTGGCCCATCCTCTGTGGAGAAAACAATTAAGTGACCCAGCTGTCAGCCTAGCCACAACAACATTTAGGGGACTGTTTTTCATTCACCATCTCAATTGCAAATAAGAAAAAGACTTTACAATTGAGCTTTTATGAGATATTTAAATATAATGCTGTTGTCAGTGATGTCATCACAACATATTACTTCCTGGTACGAGGCCACAAGCAGAAGTGGAGGAAGCAAGGTTGCATATTGGAACAAACATTGGCTACAGCTTTAAAACAATATGCACAGGTAATATCTCAATTCCACGCAAAAGGCCCTAAATGGCAAACTGAAAGCACGTTTGAATGACATGGGGAAAACATTAACACGTTATTGAGGACTTAATTAAATGGTTAGCCACTCACCTTGAACCAAATTGAACTTCCTGTGCAGTCAAGGCTTAAGAAATCCAAGCACGTGCCTCCATACCAATTCAGCTAGGGGCATTCCTATTTTTCACTTACAGTACCATCTTGTGTTCATATTGTGTAATAACATTCTTTAGAACAAAGTATTTGTATTTAGTAGTTTTGTGAAATAGGCTACACAAAATACTGGAGGGAAGTATTTTGATACAAAATACAAATACTTGTAATTCACTTATATGAAGTAAAAATACAAAATAGTATTTTGTATTTCAAAATGTATCTCAATTAGATATAATAGCAATACTCCCCATCCCTGCATTGTAGGATGCATTTTGTTCATGCAGCACCACCATGTCTCTACAGTCTACACAACACCTGTGGCTGGGCTCTCTGTAGATGTTGAGGATTGGTGGTGAAACACTTGCCAGCTTGAGTTTTCACAGGAAGCAGTGGCTTTCATCAGTGATGAAGAGTGGGTAAGGATGATTTCATAGCCATTCAATGGGCCTATTGTATATTGATTTTTTTGCAACAACACCACCAGTTAGTGTTGATCATTCTCTCAGATGGGTTTGGATAGGAAAGAATGATAGGCAAATCAGGTTTTTCTTTTAATTCTACTGCAGAGTGCTGTCTTTGCATTCTGTCATCTGATGATTATTGCTGGTTGTTTATGGTTTTGAAGATTTTCTGTTCTCTCGTGTGATTTTCATGTCAGAGCTCTGAGCAGAGTGTTCCCAGAGGGTGTTCCCATAGCCTTTCTACCACAGCCCTTATAATAAGTCAATCTAGTCTTCCTCAGAGGTGGAACGTAACTAAGTATTTTTACTTCGTTACTGTACTTAAGTAGTTTTTTCTGGAATTTGTACTTACTTGAGTAAAAATAAAAATGCAGACTTTTACTTTTACTCAATTACATTTTTTGACAATTACTTTTACTTTCTACTCCTTACATTTCTAGGAGAAGACTTTGTTACTAGTTACATTTATCCTAGGTTTTCCTGTTGTGTTTCGTGGATATTTCAGTAGCCTCAGCTGCGGGCAGGGAGGCGGGACCAAGCCCCTCTTCCAAATTGACACCCAGACAGAAAATATACTTTTAAAAACATTAACAGGACTCCATAGTCATGTTCAAATAGAACCGAAAACTGTTGCAGACACTTTTTCCTATTGGATCAAGTAGGTAGACATGGAGAAAGACAGCCATTGCGTGAGTAGGCCTACTTGTACTTTTGTACTGAAAAGTACATTTAAAAGTTAGTACTTAGGACTTTTACTTAAGTACATTTTTGGGAAACAACTTTTACTTTCACTTGAGTAATTTTTTCGCAGGGTACTTCTACTTTTACTTAAGTACACAACTTCAGTACTTCTTCCACCTCTGGTCTTCCTAGAGTATCTGTGTTTCTACCTAAACCCTCTCTGGTGTTCCTCTCTGCTCTGAGCAGGTAGGGCTGTGTTCCCGACATGCTTTGTGCCACCTGCGACATCATTGGTCCATCACTGGTCCTCGACTGTTCGATACAGCTCTGCAGTAAGTTGCAGGCTGCCAGTTGAGCGCGTGCAGCCAGGTAGACTATTTCTAAGCAGGACGAACTGTGGATTTGGCGCATCAAGGCACGGTGGTACCGATGTACTTTGGCTTAAACTCACAAGGACTTTGCCAACACCACTAATAAGGTAAGGGCAAAGAGTTGTTGCCTAGCAACGAACTGTTGTGTTGTTGAGTTAGCAGCTGGGCGCTGCTGGGCGCTTATTCTGCATCTGTGTCGACACTGTCGAGAGTGACGATTCAATTCAATTCAAGTTTTCTTTATTTGGGATGCCTGTTTGTAACTGTAGCCTATCAGTGTTGCCAAAACAACAGTCTGATGGAACAACAGAGTACCATAGACATAGATTAACCTATGTCTATGCAGAGTACCAACTTGCGTAGAGGACTTGCCAAATGTAGTAGGCATAGGCTAGCAGTGAATACTACAGCAAAGTTCTTTCCCTACAGAATGTGTAGTGGATAGTTTCTTGACATTCAAAATGGCAGGCCATGGAGAAGATCCCCCTTTTCATGCATGAAAAGTGCAATTTTCCCAGTCATAATGAATAAGCTTACTTAGAATTTGATGGTGGTGGTAAGTATTCATGAAAAAGGTAACATTAGTGAATGGGTAGCATGAATTCTGGAAATAAACTAAAAATCTTACACAGTGCACCTTTAAGTGTCTGATTTCCCTTGACATTCGCTCATTAACCTTCCTTTTCTGCTGTAAACTCATATTGTGTTAAAAACCTACTCCATGCACATTCTGATAATAACTTGTGTGCCACTAAAATGATTATAATTCTATTTTTTCTGATCTTCTATAATTAGTAACACACAGGCTATTACCACAGAGATGTCTAATCCTGAGGCCTTTGAGACTACACTGGTGAATGGAGACCAGGAGGCGGAGGAGACGGGGCCACTTCATATCAGGAGGCTGGAGGATGCACTGCGGGAGGCTACATCTGAACTTGGCGTCCAAAGGAAACATTTCCAATGCCTTCAGAAGGACTTTCAGTTCAATCTCAAACTGTTAAAAGAACGGGATTCTGCACTGGAGCATTACGATGCTGTGGTTTCCACATTTCAGGCTAATGATTGCACAAGACAAAGGGAAGTGAGTGAGTTGCATTTACACATCAACAAACTCCAAGATGCCCTGATACAAGAAAAGAGACAGTGCACAGAGTTGCAAGTCTCACACCAGCAGAAGATGGCAGAGTTGCATTTGCACGTAACTACAATATGTTGGTTCGTCCAAGTACCATGACATTTATTTTGCTTACCTGTTTGTTTTACTATAAAAGTAATGAGTGAATTTGCATTTGCAAGTGTTAAGCCTTAGAGACAGCAGGCACAAAGGTTTTTAATGAATTTGATGGTTTATGTTCATGTATAGTTAGTCTTACTATTTGCCTTTCTTTTGGATTTAGTGACAAAGTTAGATGGAAACTCAACTTTATTTATGTTGTGGCAGAAAACATCAAAATATTGAAAACACCAATGGCGTCTGAAAAAATGCCTTGAACAGAGACACTATATGTGTAACTTCTCACTATTTTTAACGGCAGCGAAAAGAATGAAGAAATTCAGAGGCTGAAGGAGGATAATGAAAGCCTGAAAAGCAGACTATCACTGACATCACAAGAAACAGAAGGAATTCTTTCACTGCAAAAACAGGTTTGTACAGGGCATACATGATATTATTCTTTCTTGCTTATGTTTCTTGCTCACACAGTTTTTTTTTTTTGCTTTCTCAATGCATGTTTGGCCTTTATTATGATAGTGCAGTGAAGAGATGGACAGGAAGTGAGTGGGGAGAGAGAGACAGATGAGTGCCCTACAGTTAGCGCCACGGTAGGGCCTTGCTTTCTGTTAATTATATGATTTCATCAATATCAATTCAAACATATACACCACTCACAAGAAGTTAGGGATAGGGAGGCAGTTGTTTTGGGGTGATTACACGCGCCTTGTTTTGAGTTGTCAAAATAATTTCCTCCATGTATACAGTGTGCCTTAAATATCCGGGCCAAAGGCAGGCCAGTGTTTTCTTTGGTGGAGGAGGTGTAATAATCTGAACAGGCATCACCAGCAGATGGCTCAGTCATTGCACAAATTAATCTTTCCAAAAAATAACATGCCTGGTTGTCACTATCTAAAATCTAATCCAGCTTGTGATGGAGTGGCCATCACTAGGGTTGTTGGTGCACCCTGACTGTCATGCCAACGAGCCTGGCTCTTTAATGTAGCCTAGTTGTCAGAGGACCAGTTTGGTACCCCAGAAGGTCAAGGTTCAAGACCCTGTGGGGACAACTCTACTCCCCTTCACTACAACAGATGCTGTCTAATACATGTCTGCCTCACTTTATACCTTCACCTGCAACCCTCAGTGTACTGAAGACCAAAGGAAACTCAAACGTCTTCCCACTGTACCCAGGACTTTGTCTGGATTGCTCTCTAAAGCGAAACATTGTTTGAACACAGAGTGATAATAGTGGTTTCAATCAGCCTACAAAATGGGACATAGTGTTTTTGTGGCCTAGATGTTAATTTTAGCTTTAGTCTCGTCACTAAATTTTAGCATTCAGCTAAAGCTGACATCTCAATACAGTACTTTCAGACTATTCAATTTTAGTTCACTAAAGTCTAAACATTTTTGGGTTTGTTTAACTATTTTCTAGTTTAATTTAATGAAATCTGATGACATGTGAGAGTCGTTGTCAATAAAAATGACTTCTGTGTCTTGTCTATAATGTAAGTCTATTTAAGCGAGTGTTACCGTATACAGTACATAATAGTATAGGCAAAACCACCATTATCTTTTAGGTAATTTTTTTTCATTGTTTATGTTGGTGGGAAATTAGTACACTATCTCTGCGTTAAGTTTTATTACATTGATGGTTAAAGAAGAAGGTATCGTTTTGATCAGTGATACATGTGCCTTAATGTGATTTTTCGGCAGGAAATGATGGCAACATTTGACACTGAAATGAAAAAACAAGAATGTGAATTCAACCTGAGGATAAAAAGCATGAGCAGTGAGGTTCTTTCGCAAAAACTTAAGGTATCATATTCTGGTTTTACATTGTTAAGCTTACAGTTGTGTAATCCTTTTAATTTTATTAAATTCTCATAGAAGTTCAAATACGCCAACCAGACTTAGGTCATCTGGCTGTGTTTCCCAAATGTGTGAGGGCATTCCAGTTTCATCATGCAAAAATTTGAGTCTCGTGAAAGCCAAAGTCATTTCCGTATGAAGGAGCCAATCAGGATCGCCGGATGGGATTTTCCGTAGATGGGCGGCGCTTGTGGGTATTTTTTCCACATTGCAAACTTTGTCCAATTGTTGTGTTAAACTTTTTTCCTTATAACCATGGTTTTTTAAATTTTCGCTGTGTGCACGGTGGGTACCACCTTTCACAATAATGCTTTGCCAGTGATAATATGCCTAGGAGGACTATTGCGCACACATCACAAATAAAGGACTTTGCCTTTCTAAAACAGGGAATTTTAAGTTTTTTGGTGTATGCCATGTTTTTGACAGGGTTTTTTTTATTGTAATGTAGAGTCAAGAATATATTGTTCTGAATTTTTGGCAGTATTGGTTGGTATATAGAATGGCTCAAACTGGTGGCTCAAGCGCTTTTCTAGTTGCTTCCATATTCAACATTTTAGTTTTGCAACACCAAAAGTTGAGATTGTTTGATTGAGATTGTTTTAGATTATTAATAACAAATAAATGTAAACGTATTCCCTTGTCACCTCAGGTGGAGTTAATGAATAAAGAGCTGGAGGCGCATGCGAAAAGTAAGAGTGAAGTCCTACAGGCGTTACACGCTTCAGAGGAACAGTGCCATCAGGCTAATAAAGAGGTCCAACAGAGAGACATTGTCCTGATGAATACCATCGCAATGAAAGATGCAAGGTATTTTCTGTTTTAATCTGCCTCTTTAAAGTCTTAATCTGTGATTGAAGGCTCTCAGTAATGTCATAGCAATGTTGTTGAGTCTTTTCTGGCTGGTGGGCACATCTGCAAGAAAGGGCTACGGGTAGCCAAATCACTACCATGGAATGGGCATATTCCATCCAATTTCGTGGACATTCCCAGACTGGTGTGTGTTGATTCATTTTGAAGGTTTTTTTTATATTCTAGAATACAGGAGCTGAAGGATCAACTGAGACAGGCCGAGGACAAGCATAACAGGGAAGAAGAAAATGCCAGAAGAAAGTAAGCACATTTTTGCATGGCATGATATTATTCATAATGTGTTTGGATATATTTTCCAGTTTCTTCCACATTTTTTTGTCAACAGTTGTCTGGTCACCACTGTGGCACATGAACCTGGGGTTCTTAGAACTGTGGTAACCAATCAGCTCTTACAAGCTTGTGGCGTTAATATGGACATGTCGGCTATTTTAGACCTTTTCAAAATAGTGATAATGCTTTATCTTTATTTTTTGTCAGACATTATGTTCAAATAGTGTAAATACAGCATTGGCTAATGTTATATAATCATATTTTTGAACATGATATAATATGAATATAATATTACAAAATATTATTTTAAAATATAAATAATCTAAAGAATTCTGATCATTTGTGAAGGTTTGCGATGTTGGATAGCAATTATCGAGAGAGGGAGATGACATTGGCTGAGAAGCAGGACATCCATGCCAAGCAGGTCTGTGAAGTAGAGGCCCGGAGGAGAGAGATGGAGACGCAGCTGAACACTTTACTGGAGGAGAAGACCACCCGAGAGGAAAGCCACAATAGGCAACTGCAGCAAAAGGACCAAGAGATTCTGGAGTAAGCAATAATCTGTTACTTTACTGGTTCTGTTTTATTTATTGAAAGTGGGACTTTTTTGCGCAATAATAGTAGTAGAGCTGTTTATATTTAAGTGGGTTTACCCCAGCAATTCCCACTTACTGTGATCATTAAGTCCTGTTTATGGCTTGCTTGCTTGTCTTCCATAATTTCAAAACGTTACTCCTCCTAGGGCTTTCAAGATAGAGACACCATTCGAACTCTAAAACAACCAGCCCAGTTTAGAGATATAATTGAAAAACACGCATTCCATGTCCGTACTTCTTGAAGTTTTTCCGTTATTTTTGTACAATTCTGAAGTGGTTTTCAACCATAAAATCTGAACAATTTCGCCTATAAACTTGTTTGAAACGTTTTAGAGAGGTCTGGATTCTGACTCTGACTGGTGGAAATTTCATTTGCCAACCCTCTACAGTTTTTGAATAACAGCAGTTTCAAAACCAATCCAGTGGAATGAATCATGCTCTGGAACACATGTAGACATGGAATACCCAGTAGGCCTAATATTTCCAGATTTATATTATTTTGCAAGTGTGCTGAGATTTGCTCAATTGGCGTGGAATGCCCCTTTTAATAATGAGTCAGATCAACTTCACTTACTTTCTAAGAGTACTTCATGAGTAATATAGCGCAGAAATCAGTACTCATTGGTGGTCTTCTTTTTTTTTAAAGGCTTCGTCAAGAACTTGAAGCAACAAAGTGCAGCTGGGATATGTACATCACCAAGATGTCTAAGGACATGGTTGTTAAAGACACGGAACTACTGACTGCACAAGAACAAGAAACTAAACTGAAAACCAAACTGGATAGATGCAATGAAGATATTAAGAGGTGAGTGAGACCTGCTCATACCTGTTTACAACATTCCCTATTCTGAATATGCATCAAATGGCTCTTAAGTTGTATGCATGTGCTGCAGAATTATTGGGAAAACAGGACTTAACTGTGAAAGGTTTAAATGGCTAAATCAATCACTTGACCTGAACCTAGTAGAGTATGCATTTCACCTCCCCAAGAACAGAGTAGGAGGGAGAAATCCCATCAAAGCAAACAAGAACCGAAAGAAGCTACAGTAAACGCCTGCAATAGCATCACAAATGAAGAATACATTTGATGATGTTCATGGCTTGAAAAGCTTAATGCAAGCAAGGGTCATACCACCAAATATTACACTAACCTAAAAAATGATGTGGTGTTATACAAATGGTGATGAGTCCAAAATCATTTGACACATATCTGTATTTAAATACCTGTACCAGGAAAGAAAAGCGGATTGTTGTTTCACACTCATCTCTCACACTCTCAACCCAAATGTCTTCGATGGACAACAAATCAAGAAAATTTGGCTTCTTGTTTTCCTCAACTTTTGGAGGGGACTGTAAGAAAGACAATGATGTTAATTTTTCTCTTTCTGTCTGATGTAACCAGATACAAGCAGCAGCTAGCCAGTGGACTGAATCGTGAACAGTCTTTGGAGCAGAGAGTGGTACAGTTGGAGTTGGATTGCAGAAAGCGCTGTGAACAAGGCAAGGTAAAATTCAAAGAGCTGCTGAGCTAAAACATAAGCTGTGTAACACTACAAATAGTTATGATCCACAGGCAGGGGACATTCATTGATTATTCAATTATGCTCCAGTATTCTTGAATATTATAAGTGCCTTCAGTAGGATCTAGAGTGAGTTAATTAAGCAATAAGCCACGAGAGGCCGTGGGTTATGCTCGATTGATAACGGCCAAGGGGAGTGCCGTAAACATCCCCTTGCCCGTTATCAATAGAGCATAACCCACGGACTCAAGTGGCTTATTGCTTATCTAACACTGTTGCACTTAATCGCTGACCAAATTTCTTTAAAAACGCTTTAATGACAATTCATTTAATCCACGACGAGGTTACAAGTTGAGGAAGTGATTGTGGTTACCCCGGCAACGTTACTCGGCGTGCGTTGCGCTGCCAGAAAACACACTTAGCTACAAAAACTCAGCAAAAAGGCGATAAACACCGCAGGAATGAAATGTCTTTGCAATCACACTGATACCCCAACCACAGATGGTGCAAAGATGTGCTCTTCTTGCAGACTCCCTACCCTAACTGCAACATTCTCATTACCGATGTAGATGTGCTGGGTCTAACCAAAGAAACTCAAGAGAAAGAACAATCTCTTGGTGGGGAATGCATTGGCCACGGTGTAGTACGGGGGCGTTGCCTGAGGACACGAGTGGATGGAAAATTAACTCCCTTGCGTGGTCATTGGTCAGTGGGTGCGATGGATGCCATTTTCGTACTCCCTTGCACATGGTCAGTGGGGGCGACACCATGATGGATAATTTGTGGCCAAGTAACGGCAGCTGTTGGTCAGCAGTAATTGCTGGGGGTAATTAAGGACAGCTGACAGACATTCACGCTGTCCTATGACCTGTTCCACAGTGAATAACATTTCCGTACTCCCCTCGCCATCATTTCCTACTACGCTGTTATGACGTGAGTAAGCCCTCTTGTATCAAGCCTCTTTGGTCTAACTTAGACGCACATAGAATCTTCAGGTGGAGGAAGGTGTAGGTTTACTCTCGATTGACCACAGCTACCAACCAATCAGAATCGAGAACCGGATCGCACAGTGTTAGATTACATTTTGAAAGACTCTTGATGCCCCACACCTGCTGTTAGCACACAAAGCTACTGATGTCTTGACCGTTTTAGGCATGCAAAAATGTAATCACCATCTTGAAAGTGGTCCACTGTATGTTGACACTGTATTTGGGAGTTAATGTATTGTATATTTGTGTATGTTGTAAATTTTATATTTGTTATTTACTGAAGGGTAGAAAGAAATGAAAAATAAAATGATCTTCTCCTGCTGGTGGAACCTGCTTTACGTTAGGGAGACTCACAGCCAATTCATGACATCAGTCCTCCCTCCTCCTCGGACACATGTGAACTACAGAAGCAGAATGCTAGTCTACGCGGTGTCATTGCGGAGATGAGAAAGGAGATGGAAACGCTGGTCAGGCAAATACCAGTTCCAGCTACAGTCAATCAGAAATTGAACAAGGAAACACAAACAGGTGAATCCATTATCTCACCACTAGGGCTGCAAGTAACGATTATTTCAATAGTCGGCTAATCTATAGATCCAGTGACAATTAGTCACGATTAGTCAAGAACTGCCACAACATGAACAACAAGAACTGACAACAACATGATGAGGGCTATCCTCTGTAGCCGTCTTGCCCCTTGTTGTTGTGGGTAACAATAATTGTGCAGTAGTATAATACTTGAACAATTGCAAACTTTTGGACTTTACTTTCAGATTTAGCACTTATTGCACATTTCGTTTCTGCCCAATAGCTGAACGAGTATAGGGCGTATGGCTTTGTTGACAGATTTTGGTCCACTTACTAAAATATACAGGGTGAAAGCGAACCGTACCAAGGAAAAAAAAAACATTTGATTCTGACCAAAACCAGTAAACTATTTGACTTTCCTGGTTTGACTACACCTTAGAAATGTCATGTCAGTACATGTATGCATGTCTTTATTATACAAACATAACAGTCATCATGATGATTATTTCACAGACATGACAGACACTGTCATTACCAAGAAGGAACACAAGAGGGAAGTGGAGGTCAGATGTTCTGCCGTTGGTGACATGGGAAAAGAATCTTCAGCTCCCTCTGAGAGCCTTGTGAATCGTGTCAGAAGTCGTGAAGACACTACCATGAGTAATTTTTTTTCTTAATATAATTTTTTTTGGTTTTTGTTCATCATGACTTTATCCATGACTTTTTAGATAATGAAGCATAACAACATGTGTGTTTGCAGGTAGATTGCAAGTGGAAAACAAGACCAGTGTTGCAGCACCAAAGGGAAAACAAGCCGGGATAGTGTTAACAGACAATGCCGTCACCCACTATCTGCAACGGGTAGGCCAAAGTGATATCCGCAACTACTCACAGTTGTAGTATGTATGGTGTAGTGGTATATGGTCTGAAAATGTAACATGCCTATAGTGTCGAGCCCACAGGGCCTCTTTGCCCATGTTCTGTTTTGTACTATGTATGACTTAAAGTGATACTGTCCCATTTTTGGAAACACGCTCATATTACACCTCCCCTTGAGTTAAATAATAGGGCTTTACCATTCTTCTGTACTTTCAACCGTTCTCTGAGTACAGAGGCAGGGCAAATTTTACCTCCAAGCTAGCAGTTAACATTGAGTCCTATGAGACCAGTTAGCCGCCAGCTGGTCTCATAGGACTCAATGTTATCTGCTAGCGTGGAGGTAAAATTGGCACTGCCATAACCAGAGAACGGTTGAAAGTACAGGAGAACGGTAGAACCGTATCATTTAACTCAAGGGGAGGTGTAAAATAAGCTTGTTTCCAAAAGTGGGACAGTATCACTTTAAATGGTGTAGCCTACCACACCATAGTAGGCTGATGGTAACATGTAGGCCTATAGGCCTAATAGGGAAATAAGAACTTGAGTGGAACCTTATGTATTATTGTTGTGACGTTCATGAACAAATTTATTTTTTTGATCGGCTCCTAGAAGTGAGCGATGGGAACCGAATCACAAAGAATTGCAGTTGAAAAGAGTGGTTATCCATGAACACACAAACAATCAGAATGTATTGGACTTGATGCGAAGTGCCCCTGGCAGCATGTGTCATTGTCACATCACTGATTCTTGAGAATGTGGCTGAAACGGGTTTCAATTTTGAAAGAAAAAAGGTAGTTCAAATTCAAAATATAGAGGTATACGAATGTATTATCATAGACTAAGGTCTTGTCTGTCAATGAATCATGTAGTAGAAACAGAACCCAGGATATTTTTAACCCCATTGACGTGGACACTTTATGGTCTCTGCGCATTTTAAGGGTATGGCTGTGAAAGGCTCAACGCTTCCCGACAAACTCAGACAAGCAGTGTGGTTGATGTCCCGACTTGGCAGAGAAAAACAGCAGCTAATTGAGCTTGGCAACAGTCTTCGTGCACAACTTTGCAATGCGGAGGTGAAACGTAAGTATTTTCTGTCTAGTTGAGCTAACGCTAAGTTAATTACAGAATGTATTTTCCACTCCTCCAGGATAATATTATATTTTCTTATCTTCTGGAACCACCATTATACATCATTACCTATATGTATACTCTCCATATAACTTTGTTAATGGTATCTTTCCCTTTTTCCAGCTGACAAAGGTTTGATGCAAGGCGGCAGTGATCTGTCTACGCTGGAACTTCTGCAATATCAACTCACCTCTCAGGTACCTCTCATGCATGTTTCTTTGGGTCACACAAATCATACGCTTCAGTGGTGTGGATGAACAGTTGATCATACTTTTTGCCATTTGACTTAAGATTTGAGAATTTGACGTTGTATTTTCTGTTTGTTAGGAATTACAGTATGCCCAGAGAGATCATAGCAGCCTGGCACCAACCAAGAATGCCCCGTGTTTCTCAGAAAACCAACATGAAGGCAAACATAATCAAGCCAAACAAAGTTATATTGGACAGGTAAATTGATTTTTTTTTTCAAAGTTTTAGCTGAAAGCGTCTTTTCATACTGTCTTGATTGAGTCACTGTCCTCATTTCTGTATTTTATAGAGCACTGGAAGCAGACAAGCAAACAGTCCCACTTTGTGGACTACCGATAGTTCCCTGACAATTCCATCAGTTCACCTGACATCCTCACTCAACACAGATGCGTCTTTGCAAGATGTTTGGCAAATACTGGAAAATGGTTCGAGTCCATCCATTAGAACACCTAACGGAAGTGCAGACTAAGGTAAATGCAATCTTATTTCGAATACATTTTCTCTTTTACGACACATTTTGACTTCAAGGAAATTGACTATTCTAGAATTGTCTTTCGTGTGCTTTGGTCTATATGTATTTTTCTGTCACCTATGCCTCATTGTGTTTTCTTCATGTTCTTTTCACCCTGTTCAAGGAGATATTCAAAATGGGATAAGGTAAATGTACTGCATTCTTATAGCACTTTTCCACTTCTTCGAGCACTCAAAGGGCTTTACATGTATGCCTCACATTCACCCATTCCCACCCACTCACATTCACACGCCGGTTGGGGTTAAGTATCTCAAGGACATGCCGATGGAGTTCAGGTGGAGTGGGGCTGCAACCTTCTGGTTGCCTAACAGGCTCCAATATCAACTGAGCGACCTGACATAAACCTTGAAAGGGATCCCTGACGATTTAAAAATAAGGGTTTTGGCTTTCTTAAAAGACAAGAAATCCTTGCATTGCTGTATACAGTGACCTCATCTGGTTGCATCCAGGTCCAGAAGTTGCTGCCTGTAGAAACCATGAGTAAGTGAGTTTGAGTTTATTTGGCTGCAGACGCATGCAGTCAGAAATGTATCATTCGCTGCAAATTGTGCCAATGTCACCAAGATAGACTCTTTTTCTGGGGAAAGAATGGGTGAAGCTGAATTCTGCATGAGGTATGAAATGTAGGCATGGTACAAACCGCACCGAAAACCGAAACCGTACAATTCACACACCATACTGAACCGTGAAATGCAGTCCGTGGCAAACCGCAATTCATGTACTACCCAGAAAAATACGTAAAACAGAGATTCTAAGAGTATCTTATCCAGTCTCTCTGATTAACACATTATCATATAAGACCAATCAGAGGATGACACAATTAAAATCACACCATTTTCACATTATAAGCCTTTGCAAACCATATGTAGGATATTATGATTCTATTAGCCACTTGAAAGAGGGCATTTGGGACGCTCAGACAGCGCACATCAGCTGTCGACAGCTGATTCAACTTGCTCATCATCACTTTATAACTGCAGTTATATAAATATGGTTTAATATTCCCAGTGCACCATTTATCATGAACTAAAAAAAAGAACCGTAGAGAACCGTGACCTTGATACCGTGATATGAACCGAACCGTGAATTTTGACAACCGTTCCATCCCTAATGAAATGTGAGTCTAAGATTTTCACATAATTTGGAGAATTATGGTAAACCCTGCAGTATGGGATTAAGCATTATCTTGCATAAAAATAAAGTCGGATCTCCAAGGTCTTTGACTTAGTATCGCACTAAGGCAATACAAAGTCAAATACCTTGGAGATCAGCCTTTATTTTCATGCAAGATAATGCTTAGTATTATACTGCAGGATTTACCACATCCTTCTTATAACCAAAAGTTTTGATAGGAAGCAATTATTGGAGTGCCTATCTCAGTCTCCTGGCCTTATTTGCACTGAACGTTCTTGGGGATGATGAAGAAGTGGTTCTATTTAGACAGACAGTAACATAGAACCAGGGAGGAGTTTGGACTTCACATTCGGCAAGTTACTGTACATGTATTTCTGATGTAGGCAGTTCTGCAAATAAAAATTGAAATGGTTTGATGGATTCAAGATCAGTTGAGGTTTTGTTGTAAATGGAGTGTATCAAGATAGTTTTAGGCTCATATTGAGAGTTGAACATTGAAAGAATAATAGGCTGATATGTTTTGTATTTATTGATAAATGTGTAAAAACTCTCTAAAAAGCAAACATGCATAGTATCCTTATCCACCTATTCTTTACACATTTTAAACATTTTCCACACAAATTCTGTAATATTAATCATAGGTCTGCAGAAATCTGTGTTTATAGGCATATCCATACTTTACCAATATAAAGCAGAAGACAACACCACCAATATCTTTCAAAAAATCTTCAAATAATGTTTTGCATAATAGCATTAGCCTGACTGCAAATACATTCTGTCTGATTGATTGATTGTTACAACATTTGCAAACATGCATATGCACACACTATGAATCTGGTCTATTTACAGTGTACCCAAAGTGAGTTTAAATCAGAGCTCACAAAGATCATCATCCCAACTTGATCACAATACCAATAGTTTTCAGCGTTCTCCTTGGTCCTTTCCCAAAGCTGGATTTTAAACCACGGGGTTTGCCCACCCCCACCCTTTGTCTTCACAGTTAGAAGGTCTAGACGTGTACTACCCAATAATTCATGACCAATTCAACTGCCCTGCCATGCATTCTTAATGCCGTGTCCTTTCACACTCACTGCACAGTTCTTTTACCGTAGCCTAGTTCTTTCCCCCCAATTGTAAGTTGCTATTTACTATGTGTATTGCAGTGTGGTGTGGAAGGAGTGGGAGAAGAGACTGCAATGCTGCCAAGTCTCTCTGTGCCAGAGGAGTGCCCAAGTGGGATAATACTGTGGCCAAAGAGCAGTCTCTGAATAAACAGCATATGCCTGTTTGAATATCTATTACAGTGGTACAGTACAGTTTTAGAGTGGGATTATTATACTTGCTCAAGACCAACACGTAACAATTCAATGTTACTTTAACATTAATTGGAATTTCCACACTTGATGTCCCATCATAACCATGTGGTCATTCACGGTCAGATTCATGGTCAGATTGTCCATGCGTCCATTCAGTGCTCTCGTATGTTGAAATGAAAGGCCATAAGCCAAAATGAGGTCTTGCAATCTTTGCAGTTTCTCCACAGTGCATCGTTTGACCTAGTGTTCTAGGACAAACGAGACATGACGTGCATAATTTATATTTGATTTTTAGCTGTGCCTGTTGAAATAGGACATATTGTGTGCAATGAAAGTGGTAGTGATATGGTAGATATGCTTTGGTACTGTTACCTAATATAACCAAATAAAGCAAACAGAAAAAAGAGAACTTTATGTCAGAAAAAACTTGGCAAAGCAGAGGATATCAAAATGTTTCCCAACAGTCTAGATTTCAAATCAAGACTTAAGTCCATAACTCATGTCACAGGTTTTCTGCTAATTCACCCTCTAACTTCTGTTCCCCTCTTCCTTTTAAAATAAACTATATACCTTTCAACAGATTTAAACTGCAAACTTGTTGAACTTCTATGCTTCTAAGTATTTACAATTTTGTATTTAATAATTTTACAGATTCTTTCATTTTCATTTTTAAAAGGCCAACTTCCAATAAAACACAGTTTTACTCTCTCCTTTTGAAAATCGGACGGTCATCTGTTAAGGAAACGTATTAATACAACTAGACACGACAATCAGAACAGGTTTACAATTGACTTTCGCGAAAGGAGAGAGAGTGAGAGGCCTGGACAACATTGTCCTCACTTGGCGTCTTTCGTCTCTCTGTCTATCTTACCACAAAGGTTAGCCTGGAAAACCAGCGCCAACTGCTGGACGGCAAAATGTTTTGCCTGCATTTAGACATCCAATCCAATTAGGCTGGTTTTTCATGCTAACGAAGGTTGCTTTTTAATGGAAACGCAGGGATGGAAAATCATAGTACAGCACATTGTTTCTCATCAGAGGCAACATTTTAAATGTAGCATCCTAATCACATAGTTCCCTGGTGAAATCATCTAGGTTAGAGTACCATAGTGTAATACAAAAGGAACAGACAGAATGAAACGGCATATAAAGAAACAATTATAAAAGATTATAATTTTTCTACACACCCCAAGTTAATCTCACATGCAAGGCTTCATAGCGGTGCGTCACCTCGCCTGGCTGTTTCCCAGTGTTTCCCAATTAACATAAACAATGCAGAGAAATGAGCGAATCACGAAAGCCTTTCTGTGTTGCGTCACATCGAAAGAAGGCGTTGCCCACAAAGGTTTATGTCGACCCATTTTTCTAAAAACATTTAGAGTAATTTTTTTCTGCTTGTTTTCAAAACAAGCAACGCCTGGTGGCCTGAAACCTAGCTTAGCTTAGCTATCAGCTGGTTGCTACTCTCAGATACACACAGAGCACAAAGCCAGTTTACACAGGGTCTTTCTCAAATGCAAGGCCAGTGTCCTTCCAAGTGTATCAGCCTAATTAGTCACGCCCAGTGATTGGATACTTTTTGGTGAACTCTACAGAATATCCAATCACTGGGTATGACTAATAAAGGGTATCCAATCACTGGGCCTGACTAATTAGGCTGACACACTTGGAAGGACACTGGCCTTGCATTTGAGAAAGACCCACAGTCTCTCCACTCTGGTCTATCCATGCCTGCAGTTCGCCTAGGGGTCGCTGGTCAAAAGAGCACAGCCCTGAATGGAGCCTGCACGCCTCCGTTGGCGCCCCTATAGTGCAGTACCACCAGAGAAATTAGAACACAGGGAGAAGGCTCAGTCTCATTGGTTCCCATTGTAGCCAGTTAGCTTTGCATGCATACTGCAGTAACGAGCGTAGGCCAGTCCTTCATGTGGGAAAATGTATGGAATGGAAAGGGGAACCCATGCTAAATACATTGCTACTGCCATTTCCAGTCACAAATATTATCAACAAAACATTCCTGGTAAGCACTATGACTGTTGTTTAACAATAGGCTGTCTTGACAAATCGTTCAGGTGTGTAGTTTTACAGCAGGTTAGAAGATTTCAACCTGTACTCGCTAGCACCGTGCTAATGTTTATGGGTTTGGCCCCATAAAAATTGAGCTTTGTGACCCAGTATATAATATTCTAGTGGCGCAAAATAATCGAAACGCTACTCAAATGGGGTCTTATTATTTCTAGCTTCGAACTTAATATTAATATTTCAGGACAAAAAATTATAAAAAATCACAAAAATTATAATGGTAGAAAACTCCATTGACACCCATTCATTTTGCACTGTCCCGTGGTTAGGGTTAGCCAGTTGTGGCTGGTAGCTAGTTCCGTGAGTGAACACCCCCTGGTACCACCCGGGGAAGGGCCGAGTCCAACCCAATACAATAGGCACGGTCGCAACCAAGCAAATAAAAGCTTGATCAACACGAGATTTGCTTAGTCGAATAAAGGTGGAGTTGAATGCTTGGCAAACAAGTTGGACAGTTTTTTCTAACGTGATTTCCCAAGATATAAAAAACGCTGCTTCCTACTTGGAGCAGCGAGTGAGCTGCCTCACAAGCATGTGGGCTACACCTGCAATTCACGTCAGATTGATGAATGCCAATCACAGCAGATTACCGACGGCATGGAGGAGGTCTTCTGCCCAGCAGTAGCTCTTGTGGTACTGCGTGGCTGCTTGACAAAACGTTTGTCCCGCGATGGTTTAACGCCATGTGACACGACTGCCGCACAGAGGTCACTCCCTTAAACTGCGTCGTGAACGGCAATTCTAACCAGGATGCTTCACGCGGACACAGTGAGCATGCTCGCTGCCTAGCAAATTTCCTGCCTGGTTGAAAAAACGCCATCATGAACGCCCTTAATCTCTCTACGGAGCAGGAGGAGGGAGCCAATCGGAGACAGATATCCACGAGATACCCGGAACACCCTCTCGTTTGTCCACAAGCCACCTTGCTAGCTTGCTGAAACGGCTTGAAACAAAGCAACCAGAACGTTTTTTTAAACAGGACCAACGCATAACACATTCAATAACAATGGGGAACACAGCAGTATTATTGAAATAACGATGAGAGGACATCTTTAAGCATACTGTACAGTACTGCCTTTCTGTCCGAAATGTGCTATACTGTTGACAAACAGAATTTTAAAGGATCTGCTAAATGTAATGTAATGCATCATAGGCCTAGACGCAGGTGCAGGACAAAAAGGTCAGAAAGCTATGAAGATAAAGATGAATGTCCGCATCCGAACGCTCGAAAACGTTCACTTGAAAATTTAAAGAAAAGCAACACGGGACGGGAGCAGTGTGCGGACATTCATCTTTAATTTCACACCTCAGTAGTCGGACAGGTGTGTTGGCTAAGACCCCAGTGGGTTGTCATTCAAATGTATTTGCTTGCCTGTTCGGCAACCAGAAGGTTGCAGGTTCAAGCCCTGCTCCACCTGACCCCCATTGATGTGTCCTTGAGCAAGCAAAACTGCCCCTGGTGGGTAGGGTGGTACCCTGTGTGGAAGCCACAGCCAACTGGCATGTGAATGGGATGCAAGTACAGGGCTTTGAGTGCTCAAAGGGGTGGAATAGCGCTATGTAGGCCTAAATGCAGTCTATTTACCGTGAACATTTTTGACTGTTGTAATGACTTAATGGGGCAAGTGATGAGGGGATGCAGAAATCACAATGCGATTCTCCACATTGTAACTGTAAGAAAATATTTTAAAACACAAAATGTGCTGTTTTCTCAAGAAAAGAACTAAGTCAACCTATACTGCCTTTTTAATCCCTTGTCTTTTCCAGTGTGACCCGTCCCCTCATACTGCTGCTGTGTGAAAATTCGAAGGAGATGTGTTCATGCCTAGAGTTCAGTAGGCTACAACACATCGGGCGGGGCGGGACTAGACTGGACTAGACTGGATGGCCCACCCCAATTCAAGGAGGATTTTGGAATGAGCTGTGATAGTATGGCGACTACAGTATTTAAGACCTTAGCCTATCCTTTTTGTGAAGTACTGACACACCTGAGAAGGAAATTTCCCCCTCAATAACATGCCAATAAGCCATTATTCTGTATTTAAATTGAAAAAAAAGTCTGAGATCTGTGCTGTTGCCTGCCATTTTTTTTGGCCATTTTTAGTCCCATTTTTAGCCCTACCCTTTTCTACAATCTCTTCGTCGTTGTGCATTTATCATGCAAGTGAGATGTTCCTTTGATACAAAATAAACACAGACAGAGTGAACAAACGTGTGATTGTGGATCCGTTGTGCGCAGTTGCATGAACCCCAGTAACCTTACCAGAGCAAATTACATCACCAGGCGGTTGAAGCTCCGCCCCGTACAGTGTCATCACATCACCCTATCACCTAGCAACATCCATGTGACCGCTGTGATTGGACGAGTGGACACACCTCCGATTTTTTTTATACGTCTACATTACTCCCCCATTGAATTATCATTTCCCTAGGCCAATGTAAATACACTAGCTTACTATTATGTATTAGCAAATTCTTAAAATTCAGATATCGGAGTCCTCCATCCCGTTCTCTTTGCAACCGCGAAATTGCATGGAGGCAGGGATGCTGATCTTGCCTGTGGTCCAGGATCACAGCTCGCACATAAAAATGCACATGCAGTGAATTCTTATCAACTAAATCTGATTCTGATGATCTAAAGATATGAACAACTACAGAAGATAACAACGTGCTGAAAGGATGTTGATGATGACGATAATGGTCGTGCTCAAAATGAGTTGGTTGAAATGGCCTAGAATTACCTATATGCAAACACGTGCCATGGCTACTTTGAAACATTTTTGACAAGCTTGAACATGATAGGCGTATAAGCGGAATGTTTTCCTGCAAAGCATCCGAGTTCAAGTTCATCCAGTCTTTTTTAAAAGAAACAAATAGCTACGCCCATATTGTTGTGTCAGACACACTGAGCATCTTCTGTCACCCTATGAACTCAAGTAACCTATCCGGTATTTCAGATTTTGTATATGAAACTACCGGATCGTCGGCAGTCACCCCATCTTTGGGTGACTATACGAAGCCTTCCTCCTCTCCGATTGGACTGTGTGGCACGGCCAAGTTGTCAGCCCATGTGGCGTGGCTTCAGAGCATGTCAGCCATTTAAAATAAGCAGAGAAAGAGACAAATCGGCTACGATTTTTTTAGGTCCACAATTGAATTTGTCCTATCAAGCAAATGCCGTCAATGAAATTAAAAGGCAAGCGTTAAAACGTGAAGTTAGGATTGTGCCGTGGTCATCGTTTACAGCAGAGGATCTCTAAATCTGTCAAGTGCCGTTAACTGTTTGCAGGTAAGTCTCGTCTGTCATCTGTGAACCTTCTCGGATCGATGATGTGCAGCGAAAGTTTTCTACTTGGTCTTCACGCTCATGCTCGTGCATTTATTAGCATAGGAAACGCAACTGACAGACGCTATTCCATTAACAAGCGGCGCATTAGCGCGATTTAATTTGCTTCCGCTGAGGAAAGTCTTGGACTACGTGCCCAAATGTAACGTTTTGTCAGTGACTAACACGCGAGAGACATCATGACCCTGTAAGTGTTTGTTTGGATGTAAAGTTTATACAGGGGCGGTAAGGACCAGAGTAAATGATTAACCTTCAAGCTATAAGAACTGCGTGCGAGACCACTGACGCTTGGACGGCGGTCGTTGTTTAGCTGTCATGTTACTTTTTGAAGGCCCTCGAGTATTGCTTCACGCAGTTTGCAAAGTGCTGTGATGTTTGCATCTTAGATACTGAACCCTGATCATATAAGTGTTGCAATGAGCAACGTTAATGTCTGGCTTGGGAATGTTGATCACGTCCACCCCGCTGTCCATGTATCATGTCCAGAGCTCTACTGTGCTGACAGATCTGCATCACAGTGCTGAATAACGGTCTCATACAAGCTGGATTGTTACAACAACAGCGTCGTGAACTTTTAATCTGTGTGTGAGCAACATTCATGTTTTCTGAGAATAATGACACTAAAGTGAGTGAAAGTATGTGGGCCTACTAGTTGCAGTGCCTCTTCTGATGCACTGACTTCCATTTTGCTCCTGGAACTAGTTCTATGCTGACCATGCCAAATTCCAGCAAGCAGTTTTCAGAGATATCCATCACAGAAACGAATCCCATGCTATTCTGGATTGAATTGCTGTTATGTATGGGCTTGTGTTCAATTTTAGTCAAAAACCTCATCATCAATAACACATCAAGTACACCTTAATTTAATTAATTTAAACAATCTGAAGTAGCCAGCTGGCAGCCAGTCTTTCACAGATAAAACCAAAAGTGATTCTGTTTCCTTGCATGCTGCTGGGCCGAAGCCTTTGTAGGAGGGCTTACTAGCCCTTTTTTGGAGTGCAGTATTGAGATGTGGGTGGTTGACGTTTAAGGGCGTAACGCAAAAAAAAAAAAAAGTTTTTCAAATTCCTGAAAAAAATGATGGATAAAAATTGGAAAAAAATAGAAAAAAATAAAGCACTCAGTGGTCTGTGGAATTTCACCTTATTTTTGCCATTTTTGGGAAAATGTGTCCTTTATCAACACATTGCATAGGCATGTCACACCGCAGGAAAGTGGAGTCACACCACAGGGAATTCACTGCATTATGGCCATTTTAATCCTTTTGTATACATGACTGACATCTGAGCTCATGCTAACTTGATAATGATATCATGTTTAATCTTAATATGTGTTTTCATTAATAAAAAAAAACTTGTTTCCTCCTATAAGAGCAGTCACACCACAGGACACCATAAAATTGCGTGACAGAAAGATTGCAATATGAAGACATATTAAGAGGTTAAGAGTCACCTTAAACTTCCACAGCACTCTCCAATAACTGAGGTACTGACTGGTTAGGAGCCAGTCTTTAAGACCCTTGTAGTTGGCCTTGCAGCTGCCCATTCACAAACATTGACATACATGTCACCCCACAGGACACAATTTGTGTTACGAAATTGAACTTGTAGTTAATATTACTGTCTTGAGTATTTTCCATATTCACATATCTTAATCTAAAGTTAGGATTTATGCAATCATGCCAAATGCTTCATACATTATTCAAAATGTTGTTGGTTAATATATATATATTTTATTATATATTGTTTCATTAATGTTACAGTCACACAGCAGGAAATTTGACATATAAACCTTTACATAAATCTTAACAAAAATGTTTCTTCTCATCTAAGACTAATATGAAATATAATGTACCACATCTTCTTTCGTTGACATTTGTTTTTTAAAGGAAAATAACAGTTTTGTAGGTTTTTAACCAATGTTACGAAAAAACAAGGCGTCACGTCTCCCACCCATGTATTCAGGATCCGGGACAGTGCTGTCTTGTGTGCTGCTGTCCAGGCAGGCAGCCCAGTTTACAGCGGCCTAGCTCCACCATGCCAGGGTTTCAAGTAGGCCTACAATAGCATCCCCTTTAAAGCAGATAGCCTAGTTGCTGAAAATGCAATGAATGGATTTAGCTATTCGTTTTAACAATTCAACTTTTTTTTAATTGGCCAGAGAGGTCCTGGAAAAAGGACATAGGTCCCTATGGTAATTATACAATTACCAGTATATAAAATTGGGGATCGTGTTTATGTTTCCACAGCCCATTCTTCCCATAGCCCATTGGTCCCACATCACTAAGCATTAAACATGCTGCTCCATGTTCCTACATTTCTAAGAACGTATTCAAATGTAGGCCCCATGTTCCAGGGCCGGGAGAAAGACACATTCTCTTAGTTTACTTGGAAATGTGGGAACAGGGAGCAGCAGGAATAGTGCTGTGGGACAGAATGGGCTGTGGGAACATAGAGCAGCTGACCCCCCAAAAAGCTCAACATGTACAGGTTGGCATTTGGCAAAATCATACAGAGGACCCTTACTAGTCTATTACATTACATTGCATTTGGCAGACGGGTGGGAGACGTGACGCCTTGTTATTTCGTAACATTGGTCAAAAACCTACAAAACTGTTATTTTTCCTTCAAAAAACAAATGTCAATGAAAGAAGATGTGGTACATTATGTTTCATATTAGTCTTAGATGAGAAGAAACATTTTTGTAATTTATGTAAGCTTTTTATGTCAAATATCCTGCGGTGTGACTGTAACATTAATGAAACCTGGAATATTATATATATATATATATATATAAATTACCCAACAACATTTTGAATAATATATGAAGCAATTGGCATGATTGCATAAATATTAACTTCATATTAAGATATGTGAATGTGGAAAAAAAACTCAAGACGGTAATATTAAATACAAGTTCAATTTCGTAACACAAATTGCGTCCTGTGGGGTGACATGTATGTCAATGTTTGTGAATGGGCAGCTGCAAGGCCAACAACAAGGGTCTTAAAGACTGACTCCTAACCAGTCAGTACCTCAGTTATTGGAGAGTGCTGTGGAAGTTTATGGTGACTATTGACCTCTTAATAGATCTTCATATTGCAATGTTTCTGTTGCTTTATTTTTTTCTAATTTTTTTCCAATTTTTTCATCTTTTTTTTTGCTTTATGCCCTTAAACGTCAACCACCCAGACGCTTTTTAACCAAAGCGACTTACAATCAAGGACATAAACAGCCAACATCACTAGCAGATACAAAGTTGACAGGAAATATGTGAGCAGTACACACACACACATACACATCATGCCATTGAGTCTACCCCGGGACTGGGGCAGCTCAAGAATTAGTGCTGTAGATAGTCATGAATGAGAAGAGTCATTACTTGCTTCTTGAAAGTTGAGAGAGATGTGCTTAGTCTTGGTTGCCTGATTATCATAGACTTGCAATCGCGATTCGATTTAGAAGCAACGCTGCCGAAGGTGTTGCGTCACTAGAAGGGTGCAGCCTGGCTATAGTCTTGGTGCCTCTGGGAGACTGTTCAGTCATTAAGGAACAATGACAGAGCACAGTCTTGACTGGGATCCCTTAGAGCAAGCAGGCGGCAGGGACGGACAGTTTGTGTTGGTTGGAGGAGTGTAGTTCCCTTTCAGGAGCATAAGGCCTTAGTATGTCCTTCAAATAAGCTGGAGACATTCCTGTGGTGGTTTTGTAGGCAAGGGTCAAGGTGCTGTGCTTGCTCTGGGCAGCGAGCGATAGCCAGTGCAACTCAATGAATAGAGAAGTAACATGGATCCTTTTGGGTTGAGTGAATACCAGACGTGCCGCCACATTCTGGACTATCTGCAGTGGTTTTCGCGCACAAGCAGGTAGACCTGCCAGGAGGGAGTTGCAGTTGTCAACATGGGACATGACCGTGGCCTGCCCTGAACCACTATCATAAAACTTTGGTGTACTCAACCTTTCTGGGTTCACAGTGGGGCTTTTTGGCAGGAATGTCCAACTCAAAATCAAATCTTAAGTTGTGCATGCATGCTCTGAAAGCTCTGAAAACAAATTTGACAAGCTCATACATGGTAGCTTAAATGTGCCTAAGCATTTTCTGTTATGAGTTCGAGATGTTACATTGGCCTCAGCCCACTTACGTTCAGTTTAGCCTATTCTTAAGACATACAACATTTCCTGTTCAAGTCATGTTAGGGCCTACTCTACTTATATTAATGGTGTATGTGGGCCAACTACAATACACATTTGAAATGATCTCGCTGGCCAGAGTTGAAGTGAAGTCCCAACTGGGAAAGCCCAACAGTGACAGACCAACTGGGAAACTCCAACTACCATTGTCATTGTGACACAGCTCAGGGTACCTCAGTCATGGAGGAGGATGGGGGAGAGCACTGGTTAATTACTCCCCCCACCAACCTAGCGGGTCGGGAGTCGAACCGGCAATCTTTGGGGTTCAAGTCGGAAGCCCTAACCGCTTACCCATGACTTGGCCCCTGGGCCTGAGTTTGACATCCCAGCTCTATGGGCTGGCAAGTAGACTTAGAGGGTGGCTGCTACAATCACACAGTTCATCCACGCTTTAGGAACAGTACCTACCCACAAGCCATCTGCCACTTACAGTAAATATGCACTAGCACTTTACAGTTACTCCACTACCTGTCATTACTACCTCTCCTGGCCTTACTTTGCACAATGTAACTGAATTCTTTACAACCCATGCACTTTCAATGTTCCATTGCACCTTTCAATGTTTGTGTATGTCATTCCCTGTTTATTTATTTATGTATCCTTGTTTTTCTTTCATACCCCACCCCACCACTTTAGGGACAGTACCTACCCACAAACCATCAGCCACTTAAATCCCTTTGTGTTTTTAGTTGTATTTTTGTATGTGTGAGCTCATCAAAGTACATTCCCAGCTTGAACTTGACCTTGAATTGTCTTTACTCATGCACCACATTATGTCCTAACCGAGTGCTGCAATCCTTGTTATAGACTAGCAAATCTGAACATTTGTTTGCATCACTGTTTACTGAAACTAAGCCATTCTGTGACTTCCTTTTTGGAGTCACATCTGATTATCCATTATAAAGATAAGTGAGAAATTGCATCCCTTGTTTGCAGCTGCTTTTGCCGATCCTCTTTGTAAATTGGTGGACGTTAGTTACCAAAATTGATGGTGGGTGAATTTGATGTTGATGTCAGTCTCTCATACGTGTATTTGTTTTTCTTCTTTCCTGGTACGTAGATTTCAAACGATGGAGGAAGTAGTTATAGCCGGCATCTCGGGACGGCTCCCAGAATCCAACAATTTAGCAGAATTCTGGGAGAACCTTTTCAATGGAGTTGACATGGTTACGGACGATGACCGAAGGTGGAAGTCAGGTAATTCAAGAAGTTTGCCAAGAGGAAAACAAAACTTATTTTCATAGAATAACTTGGCACTCGAAAACTAATAATGAACTCTATGCTACATTTGTACTTGTTTTTTTGCTCTATTTTTTGTCCTTGGTCACTGGTCAGTTTTACTGTTATTTCCACCACTTTGATTTTAAAGAAATTGGATTTGCCTCTATTTTCATCGTGTAGAAAACAAACATGCAATTTGCTCTGTTCTGTTCCTTGCCATCTTCTTTGTGCAGGTATATATGGATTGCCCCGCCGAAATGGTAAACTGAAAGAGATTGACAGGTTTGACGCAGCCTTTTTTGGCGTGCACCCCAAACAGGCCCACACTATGGACCCTCAGCTGCGACTCATGCTTGAAATCTCGTATGAAGCTATTGTGGACGGAGGTGAGAACAGAGATGATGTTGGATATACTGTATGCTTTATGCTTTATTACTTTTATTTATGTATCTTTTTTGTTATAGCCAGACACTGTACAGCACTGTGGTCAGTTTTGCACTGTTTTTAAATGTGCTTTATAAATAAAATGTACTTACTTACTTACTTTCTTACTTGGATATTGATGATGATGATGGGGGAGGTGGGCCGGGATTGCATCAGATCACAATAACGATATATTTTACAATATACCACAACTGTGTATGTTTTCTTTTATGCTCTTTATTGAATAACTAAATATCTTAATTGAGTAGTGACAACTTGATTGTGTAGTGACAACACAAAATGTTATTAAATTCTATATGCCTGCTTCATGATCATTTATCATTTCTTCTCTTGTTTTCTGCAAAAAAATGCAGGAATAAACCCAACAACCATGCGTGGCTCTAAAACTGGAGTATACATTGGCGTCAGCGGATCAGAAGCAGGGGAGGCCTTCAGTCGAGATCCAGAGGAGTTGCTAGGATACAGCATGACTGGTTGTCAACGTGCCATGTTCGCAAATCGCATTTCCTACTTTTTCGATTTCAATGGTACAGTATGGAGACAATCAGTCCAATGCCCACTGTTTTGTATTGGAATTAAATGGTTTCAGCAGCAACTTTTAGTAATAATGACTGTATAATGTCCATTTTGCAGGTCCCAGTACAGCTATTGACACGGCCTGCTCCTCTAGCCTCTTAGCTCTGGAAAATGCTTTCCACGCGATACGTCACGGCCACTGTGAGGCTGCCCTGGTGGGTGGTGTAAACCTCTTACTGAAGCCCAACACCTCTGTGCAGTTCATGAAACTGGGCATGCTCAGTCCGGATGGAACCTGCAAGTCATTCGACTCCTCAGGTAGTGACTGCTTTTCATCACCAACTGCACGTTGTGTAATAGATGCGTAGGCCTCCCGTTTACAAACATTCACGCTATGAGGAGGGGCAAGATGCTAAGCAGACAATCACGTGAGCACATTTTTTGAGAGGCAGTAGTTTCCAAACCATCAGAGATTGCAGAGGGACCCCTAGCTGTGCACACAGACAGGAATGTTTGTAAACAGGAAACCTATGTATACCTATCCAGCGACTAACTGACAGCATATTGTTTAATATCTATATTACAGATTGCATATTGTGTTAAATCTATGGAACTGATTGCAGGTGTAATATACAGTTGCGGACGAAATTATTAGAATGATGTTGACTGTCATAAGGGGGTGAATCATTTCGTCCTCAACCGTAGATCATGATTATGTGCTTCAGTTTAGTAGGAGATGATTACGTCTGTAGTAATGGTGAAGTACACTCACTGGCCACTTTATCAGGCACACTTGTCCCAACTGCTCATGCAAATTTCTGATCAGCCATTCACATGGTGGCAGTGTGACTTTGACTGTGGCATGGTTGGTGGTGCTAGGCAGGCTGGTTTGGGTATTTCAGAGACTGCTAATATACTGGTGTATTTGCACACAACCATCTGTAGGTTTAACAGAGAATAATGAGAAAAGGAGAAAAAATATCCAGTGAGTTCTGTGGGCCAAAAAGCCTTGTTGATGCCAGATGTAGGAGGAGAATGACCGGACTGGTTAGAGCTGATAGAAAGGCAATAATAATAATTCAATAGCCACTTGTGCCGAATGAGGTGTGCAGAAGCACATCTCTGAATCCACAGCACATTAACCCTTGAGGCAGATGGGCTACAGCAGCAGAGGACCACACAGGGTGCCCCTCCTGTCACATAAGAACAGGAAGCTGAGCCTACAATTCGTACAGACTAACCAAAATTGGACAATGGAAGATTGGAAAATGTTGCCTGGAGTCTCAATTTGTGCTGCAAAATGTGTCGTCAACAACATGAAAACATGGATCCACCCTGTCCTGTATCAACGGTTCAGGCTGGTGGTGTAATAACTTTGGGGGATATTGCCTTAGTACACTTTGGGCCCCTTAGTACCAATTCAGCATTGTTGCAATGCCACAGCCTACATGAGTATTGTTGGAGGCAGTTAGGGCAGTTTGGAAGGCCAAAGGGGGTCCAACCCAGTACTAACAAAATGTACATAATAAAGTGGACGGTGAGTGTATGTGGTAATTAAACAGCCATGGAGTGGGGATTTAACAGCAATGATTTCCTTTGGAATTTGCATATAATAGTAATTGATTGAATATCTTTCAAAATGTGAAATAGTTGACGTCACTGACTGCAGTGAGGATTGTAATTACTGGTAATACTTTGATGCTCAACTTTACACTATGATGTACCCTCCCTGTGATGACTGGTATGCCCGGTTTGTCTTCTTATAATTGTATGTCTTCACTCCTCAGGCAATGGTTACTGTCGGTCAGAGGCGGCGGTTGCGGTGCTGTTGACGAAGAGGTCTGCTGCCAAAAGGGTGTACGCCACAGTGCTCAATGCTGGCAATAACACTGATGGTTACAAAGAGCAAGGTAATGACAAAAGAGCACATTCTGCTATTTCTAATCTAAAGGTTTATTCAAACTAGAATCACGAAAGAACAATTTCGTGTTTGGTAAATAAGCAATGGAGAAACTCGAAGGAAGAATAGTTATTAGTTGAGCTGAGTACCACAGTAGGGATGTCACCTTGACTAGGTGCCCCTGAATAGATTATAAATTACATTCACAACACAAAATCTTAAAGGTGCAGTGCAGGATGGTGGCCAGAGTAGGAATTGCAACTATGCTGCTCATTGAAGCTGCTGTATACTACCACATTTGATCTTTTTTCATGAATACTTCCTTAATAATGAACTAAAATTTACAAGTATGACGAAAGTACAGTTTGCTGCTAAAAATGTCTGTTTCTGGAAATTCAAAATGGTGGATATCGGAGAAGTTCCCCCTTTTCATGTATGTCATAATAAATACTTAGAATTTGATGGTGGTGGTAAGTATTCAATAAAAAGGTAACAGTTGTGAGTGAGCATCATGAATTCTGGAAATAAACTGCCAAAAATATTACGCTGTGCACCTTTTTAAAGTTTCTTTACCAAAATTGTATATCTTCAGGGCATTTCATGCCATAATTAACTACACAACATAACTTTTACAAAGATGATAGGCATGTGCCTCTGAAAATTCTGTCAAATGCTGAATAGGGTGCTGTCTCTTGTAGGTGTAACCTTCCCCTCGGGAGACATGCAACAACGTCTTGTCCGATCACTTTATGAGGAGGCTGGTGTCTCCCCGCAGCAGGTGGAATACATTGAAGCCCATGGCACTGGGACAAAGGTATGGATACGTCACTACAGTTCAAACTCAAAAGATCTTTTTGAAAGCTGTGTAATTTGAGTAGTTGTTTCCCAAATTTAAGCTGCCCATTCACAAATGGGATCTTTTTAGTGAAAATCTGCAAAGTAAGTGAACTAGTATTTCCTAGCCTAAGATGTCTATGAATGGTAATACAAAATGGCAGATGTACATGGAGACTGTATCCACCTATTCATGTACAGGAAGTGTACATTTCCAAATAATAATGAATACTTAGAAGAAATAATTACACACTCTACTTTTAAGGTCCACATCGTCATAAAAGTTGATAGTTACCAGCAGGATGTGGTCCATATTGCTTGTGATGATCCAGCTAAGGTGTAAATGTATAGGGCCAATGCGTACTGAGTAGTCATGTATTACTGAATAAACATGAGGTCATTATGCTACCTGTATACATAATGAATTATTAGGTCATTCTGCTACTTTATTACATATATTTTTATTATCTATAACTCTTTGTTCTTAGTTTTTCCTCTCTCTGCCTGTTGTTTCTCAACAAATGTGTTGCCAGAAATGTGTTGTCTAAAAATGAGTTCATGCCCTCAGGTCGGTGACCCACAGGAAGTGAATGGCATCGTCAGTGTCTTTTGCCAGGAGAAGCGCAGCCCTTTGCTGATTGGCTCCACCAAGTCTAATATGGGTCATCCGGAACCAGCCTCTGGGTTAGCTGCTCTTGCCAAGGTAAACCTGAAAGTTCTGGTTGAACACCATAACATTTTTTGACATTTTTATGGCTCCATAGCTACAGTAAGTTATTTTTAAAACCTCTGTTGTCATGAATCTTAATTTAGAATTTCCCCCTATATCTCTCACTCTGCAGGTGGTCTTGTCATTAGAGCATGGTGTATGGGCACCAAACATCCATTTCCACAATCCAAACTCAGACATACCCGCGCTTCTAGATGGACGTGTGCAAGTAGTGACTGAGCCCACTCCAATCAGCGGTGGCATCGTTGGTTTAAACTCGTTTGGCTTTGGCGGATCCAACGTCCACGTGATCCTGAAACCGCCGCCATCCAAGGCGTCGGCTCCAGCTGAAGCCAACCACAAGTCCACTCAGCTGCTGAAACTGGTGCAAGTATGCGGCCGCACAGAAGATGCGGTGAAGGAGCTTCTTCTCCAAGCCAAAAACCACAGTGATGATCACAGCTTCTTGTCCCTGTTGAATGAGGTGTCGTGCATGCCGCCCTCCTCAATGCCCTGCAGAGGGTACACACTCGCCGGGACAGAAACAGATTCCAGCGAGATACACCAGCCCTCGTCTGCTCCACGGCCAATCTGGTACATCTGCTCAGGTGAGGTGATTGCACATGGACTTGTAGCTTTGGGGGGGGGGGGGGGGGAGTGGGGAGAGAGAGACGGGGAAGGGTCGGCAAAGGCCCCGTGTCGGACTCGAACCCGGGTCAGCCACACAGCAGACAAGTGCCCCACTGCTAGAGCCACGGCAGGGACATGGACTTTTAGCTCTGCCCTGTTAGCCCTGACATGGTGTAAAGGATGAATTTTGTTTTTAAAGATCTTTTTTTGTTTGTTTAGGTATGGGTACACAATGGGCAGGTATGGGCCAGAGCCTGATGCAGCTCCAGGTCTTTAGAGAGTCCATCCTGCGCTCGGATGTGGCGTTGAAGGACACTGGCCTGTGTATCTCAGAGCTGCTGATGAAGGCTGATGAGACCACTTTTGAAGACACTATTCACGCTTTCGTCGGCCTGGCTGCTATTCAGGTGTGGAAACGTCTATTTTATCAACTGTGTGTTATTATTGAAAGTCTGGTGTATACATTTTTAGCTTTACAAACTTTGTGTTGCCAGTTCAGACATTGCCACTTTTCACAAATATTTAGCAACAAATTTCATTAATTTCACCATTTGAAGCGTTCCTTGTTTACTTTACTTTTCATTTTTATATGTGCATGAATATAGGTTCAGCCAGCCCCCATATTCCTGCAACACACATTACCGTACCTTATGAAGGACAAACACCCACCAGACATTTTTTAAACACAATAGTTATTGTGTTGTCACCATTCATCCATAGCTGGTTTACTGAAGTGGATGTTATTATGACTTGCTATTTATTGTTGTGATATGTTTTTGCTTTCTTGTTTTTTGCTAGCACTCGTCATTTTGCATTAATATGTGAATGTGTTTGCTTCACTGTAGATTGCACAGATTGACATGCTGAAGAAATTGGGTCTCGAGCCAGAGGGGATCATTGGACACTCTGTTGGTGAACTGGCCTGTGGCTATGCCGATGGATCTCTGAGTCACGCCGAAGCCATTCTAGCAGCATACTGGCGCGGACGCTGTATCAAGGAAGCCAACTTGCCACCTGGAGGAATGGCTGCAGTTGGTAAGGCGCAATCAGCACACTAGCCTACATAGGGGTCTCACAATATCCAATATACCATTAAACCGCGGTAAAAAGCAATATAAAAACATAAAAAGCCCAAAAAGAAACATGAGAAATCTTTTCCAATCTTTTCTCCCCCTTCAGGTCTTACTTGGGAAGAGTGTAAAGCCCAGTGTCCACAAGGCGTCGTTCCTGCTTGCCACAACGCTGAGGACACCGTGACCATCTCAGGGCCTCAGGTATGAAGCCAACACTCATCTTGTTTTGATTAGTTGTTTGCTTATCCACATACTGTGCAATTGGAAATAACCATCAGAAGAAGATTAGGTAGAGCGCTAATAGTATCCCTCAAAATCAATTGGTGCTCTTGAAGGGTGCCATGTTCAACAATTCCACTGAATAAAGATTGTTTTGGACTTCTTTTTTTTTAAATCAACTGAAGTGCCTGGACGAATTATTCTTTTCCTTCTTTTTTGTTAAATTACCCACAGGATGCAGTCATTAAGTTTGTGGCAGAGCTGAAGGAGAGTGGTGTGTTTGCCAAGGAGGTGCGCAGTGCTGGAGTCGCTTTTCACTCCTACTACATGGAGTCTATTGCACCCAACCTACTGTCTGCTCTGCAGAGGGTAAGTATGGTACATTACATTACATTGTATTACACTTGGCTGACGATTTTACCCAATGCAACTGACAGTTATTTACATAGTATTGATTACAGTCCCTGGAGTATTGTGAGGTTAGGCAGGTGGAGTGGGGAGTGGAAGAGGGCAACCCTCTGACCTAAAGCCCATCTCATTATCCATTAGGTCATGGCTGCCCACAGTAGCCTTAAAAAAAGAGAATTATGTTATTGATGTACTGTAGAAAGGTCTGTCAGGCGACCATGACTCTTAATAGCACCAAGTGACGCTTCATGGCTTAAAGGTGCACTGTGTCAGTTTTTTAGCAGTTTCTTTCCAGAATTCATGCTACCCATTCACAAATTTTACCTTTTCACGAATACTTCTTACCACCAGCATCAAATTCCAAGTATTCGTTAGGAATTGCACTTTTCATACATGAAAAGGTGGATCTTCTCCATGTCCGCCATCTTGAATTGAATTGAAAAGTAAGGATGTGAGCAATTTTTTAAACATTTTTATAGAAGCACTATGCAACTTTTACAATTTAAGTATTCAACAAGGAAACGTAATGCAATGGCAACGTTTATGTTTTAATTGTACATGGTTCCTATAATCTTAATGTCTGACCTGATTGGATTGCATTTGTCAACCAAGCTTTCAAAAGCCTTGTGTTGAGGTGAATGAACAAAGTTTGCCTGATGAAGGTCTAGGACCGAAACTTTAAAGATGTACATGTTTCCGAATAAATTGATTGAAGACCTTAGAAAGTCACCCAGTACTTAATGAGTCATTGATAGCCAAATGGAGATACCCTTGTCTTGACCGCTTTGTAGATTGGCAGGAAGACAATGGGCCTTCAAAAAAGGCTCCTCATTAGGGCATAGCGTTGAACAGTTTTGAAAGTGTGTATGGGTAGGCTATACATAACTTACAGTCCTACACATTTACTGTTTCATATGGTATTGTATTTGCACTTTGTTGTTAACCATCACACATTTTGACGTTACACACACATTTCAACAAATTAATTCAAATTCATGCTCCAAACCTGAGCACTTTTTGAAAGGTTAACGAATGCCAATGTCTTCCTTTATTCTTCTCTTAGGTCATCAAGAGCCCAAAGCCGCGATCGGGCCGCTGGCTCAGCACGTCTGTCCCTGAGGGGGACTGGAAGAGCCCCATGGCCCTCCTCTCGTCTGCAGAGTATCACGTCAACAACCTGGTCAGCCCTGTGCTCTTCCAGGAGGCCCTGCGTCACGTGCCAGACAACGCTGTTCTGGTGGAGATTGCTCCACATGGCCTTCTTCAGGTCAGAATATTCAAATACTTATCTACACTTTATTTTTTCCTGAGTTTCAGGTTGGAAAAATATGGTATCGTGGCATAAATTTAAAAAAAAGATGAAAGGGCCCTGCCGTGGCCTAACGGTAGGGCACTGGGTTTCTACGCCGGTGACCCCGGTTCAATTCCGGCCCGGGTCATTTGCCGATCCTTCCCTGTCTCTCTCTCCCCGCTACTTTCCTGTCTCTCCTCCACTGTCCTGTCAGAAACAAAGGCAAAAAAGCCCTAAAAATATATATATTAAAAAAGATGAAATAAAAATAATGATTATATACTTCTATACCGTGAATTACCATTGTAAGCTAATTTTGCCGCATTTGATGTGTACATGGAGTACTGTAAGATGTTCACAGCCCTACTGAATGCACATGAAGCAAGGGAGCATATGTGCAGCCAATGAACACAAGTATATTCTCCACAGGCCATTTTGAAGCGGAGTGTCAAGTCTTCATGCACCTGTCTTCCGCTGATGAAGCGAGGTCATGGAAACAACCTGGAGTTCTTCCTGTCCAATGTAGGGAAACTGTTTGTTAATGGGTAAGCAAACTTAATAATAACAGTATTTGTGTAGCACAATTCATACAAGGCATGCATTTCAATGTGCGTAACAATTTGATCAACTACAATAATGTTTAAAAAGTAATGAAAAGAAAAGGAACTAACTATAAAATTAAAATGAAGTTGAGTACTTGAGACCAGAGAGTTATACTCAACAATATGCCATAGGACTTAATTCTCTGAGCATACGTGTACGACGTACATGCTGTAATTGTTTTTTCTTTATCATTTCTTTAGTGTCACATTAAACAGCAATCATCTGTGCCCAACTCTGGAGTATCCGGTGGCTGCTGGGACACCCCAGATATCTCCGTATATTTCATGGGATCATTCACAGGTGTGGGACGTGCCAAAGGCAGAGGACTTCCCATCTGGATCTGGGAGTTCCTCCGCTGTAGTGTACAACATTGGTATGCTAGTTAATCAAAATTATCTAATGACAAAATACATGGATAAGTACATGAAAGAATGAGTACACTGTAGCACACTTTCAGACGAATTAGAGGTCAATAACGATCAGCAGATTCTGATTACCATGCATGTGCTTCCTCCATTGAATAAGACCTAAATGTTACAGCTAAAATGTATATTTCTTTAGGAGGCTTATTTCATATGGGTTTGTCTGGTGCTAAATGAAGCAATCTTTGTACATTGCTTGAACTTGTTTTACAAAATGTTGCTCGTGATTCCAAAACTCTTAACACGCATGCATTAGATTAGACACATCGAAACTTTGCTTTATTGTTATGGCGGTCAACCTCCGTGTTGCCAATCTTACAAATAATCATGGTATTAAAGTAAGATAATCAATACTTCAATCCACTGTGCAGTTTGGTTTGAAAAGTTGGCCAAAAAGTAATGTTATACATGAAACAAATGTGTTTATTTTGCAATTAGGACAACACAGTGCTTTCTAATAGCTCAACATTTTCTTGCTGCTCTGGAGGCAAGTTGTAAAAAATCTAAAATGAAAAATTAAAGCATTTTTTTGTTATTTATGCAGGGGTGGAAAAGTAACTTATTACTTTTACTCAATATTGTACTTGAGTAGCTTTTATGAATACTTTGTACTTTTTAAGTAAATTTTTAAATTAATACTTTTACTTGTACTTGAGTACATTTTGACCCAAGTACTTTACTCAATTACACTGGAACCTGGCCTGAGTACTGAGTAAAAAAAAATGACTGAGAGACAAAATGCCATGCACAATAATGCCACAATCCGCCAGAAATGAAAGATTGTGCAGGATGGCACACAGCATTTCCATTATTTTACTATCTTGTATCAATGTATTTGATGATGGCTGGTGCCAAGCAAGAGATAGAGGTTATGGAGGACGATATTCAAGAAAAATAAACATGACATTCTCAAGAGGAAAGCTAATTAAAAGTAACTAAGTACTTTTTACTCAAATTACATTTTAAGTGAAATACTTTTTACTTTTACTTGAGTAGATTTTTAGATGGGTACTTTTACTTGTACTTGAGTAGAATTTAGGCAAAGTAAAGATACTTTTACTTGAGTACACATTTTCTGTACTCTTTCCACCTCTGCATTTATGCTATTACATTGAACAGATATGAAAGCCGATTCTCCAGACCGCTACTTGGAGGGACACTGCATCGATGGACGCATACTGTACCCTGCCACAGGCTATCTGTCTTTAGCCTGGAGAACCCTGGCAAGGAGCTTGGGAACTGTACTGGAACAAACGCCTGTGGCCTTCCAGGATGTCACCATTCACAACGCTACCATCCTTTCTGTGGACGGTGAGATTGCAATATACAATAAAATACAACATGCATTTATATAGTGCAACATCAAAACTATGAAGCTGAGTCGGACTCAAAGCAATTTCAAAATACACATACACATAGCCTACACATTCCCACACCTGCTCTGGAGCCTACTGTGTGACGGCAATTGTCCAGGCCGGGCTCACATGAGAGTGCGCACACACACACTAATAGTAATAGTCCTGAAAAAAGATTTCTCTGGAAGTGATCGTAATTTCGCAAAATTTCATAATATCAAGAGCAAGCCCTAGCCTACTTGCGCAGGAGGACTGTGTAGTTCTACTTATTTAGAATCAGATTGATGAAGTCAGCTGAAAATACTGTAGGTCTTCTCTTTAGTGCATAGCTATGAGTGGGTCACTAGTTGTAACCTGCTTGTTCTTTTCTTTTTACTTGATTTGATTTCAGGTTCTGTCCAGTTGGAGGTGAGGCTCATGCCATCTACAAATCAGTTTGAGGTGTCTGAGAATGGAAACCTGGCTGTCAGTGGTAAGCCATAGATTGCATCTGTACTGCCTGCAAGGCTTTGACTTTTTTTCTTTCTGTCGTGGCAAATGGTGGACTTTGGGGCAATGAAGTTATTTTATGTGTTACTTGGTGGTTCTTCGCTATTCTTTACCTGCTGCCAGTAAGACTAGTAAATGTTGAGAGCTTCGACATTTTCTTCTGCTTTATTTATTGTTATTTTTAATATTTTATTGATTTTTTGTGTGATTTAACTACACAGTCTTCAACTGCACATTGACGGATTGTTTCCTTCAATAGGAAAAATTCGTCTCCTGGAGGATTCTGCTTTGGACTACTTCCATTCCCAACTCGATGAATCGTTGAAAACTGCCGAGAAAGATCCTCAGCTGACATCTGCCGACATCTATAAGGAACTGCGACTGCGTGGTTATGATTATGGAAAGACGTTCCAGGGCATATTGGAGTCTAGCAGTGCTGGTAGGTTTCTGAATGACTTATCATATGAGAGGAACACCATGTTGTGCTTGAGCCTTAAAATGATGTATCCAAAATTGAGTTCAGTCGTACCTTAAGTCGTTACAGGGTTACACCAGGGACACATGAAACGAAACTAGTGAAGAGAGGCGAAATTCAGTGTTCTATTCTGACAGCTCGTCATCAGGACGTTGCAGTGAATCACATCAAATGCTTGCCTTCACCTCCCTCATAGGAATCCATGGCAAAGTTCACTTTGCTTGGGCAAGTGTGTGTGTGTGTGCGTGCGTGCGTGCGTGCGTGCGAGACCATTTCACTTCTCATCCATCTTCCCACTTCTGTCGACCATAGAAGAAAACTGCTTGGTGTTGCTTTAATTTACTGTATAGTGTGTATTTGTGAATGAGGTTGATGGAAACAACTGAGTCTCTCTGTTTCTGTTTGGACTCTGCAGGTGATCAGGGCAAACTGGAGTGGAATGGGAACTGGGTGTCGTTTCTAGACACCATGCTGCAGATGCTTGTTGTGGGTTTGTCTGGCCGCAGTTTGCGGCTGCCCACACGAATTCGCTCCGTCGTCTTGGACCCTTCATGGCAAACAAAGTTTGTGCATGACTACAAAAGTGAGAAGAAGGGTAAGTAGTTCTTGCATTACTTTTTTTAAAGATGTATGTCATGGCCTTTTTGTGCAGTACACAGTAGACAGAGGCAGGAACTGAGTGGGGAGAGAGAGATGATGAAAGATCTGGAAATCAGAAACGTCCCCGGTACCAACCCTTAGCCCACTGAGTAATCACGCCCCCATTACAATACTTTTTAAGAACCAATAATCATAAAATAATCTCACCCCTGAATACCTAATACCAAAGTTTGTGATGTCACAGGCCCTTCTCTAGTAACTCACTCTCTTCACTGTGAGACTGCCTGTCTTAGATGGCGCACTTGAGCACTTCGGGCACTATGTTTCAGTGCGTAGGACGGTCATGCTGCAAATTTCTGTAAATTCAGTGCACTGTCAATGCCCCGATGATACCCTGGTGGCGGAAAACGCAGTGTTTGAATGATGGACACCGCAAACAATAAACAGCTACCATGTTATTGATGAAACGGAAGAATTGTGGCGTTCAGTTCAGTAGAAGAGTATGGTCAACAGTCTCTTAATTCTGTAATATTGGTGAGACACCAACCTTTTCATGCCAAGCCAAGTATTGAATGCGTGATAGTTGCCGGTTGGTGTGAAGGAAATGTAAATGCAAGCACGAGACGCTGTGCAATGTAAACAGTAGCCAACTGATAATTTGTTGTGCTAATGCTATGCTCACCTGTCACTTCCAGTGAGGGCACAGTGCATAGTTCTCAAACTCTTCTATGACTTACTTACTTACTTACTTAGGCCTTTAAATTCCCATAGGAACATAGGCCATTGACGAAAGTCTTCCATCCTCTCCTGTCTTGGGCCCTCCGCTCCAGTTGTTGCCACGATAGCCCTTCCTGCTTCATTTCCTCCTTCCTTTTTCTATGACACTATGCACTAAAGACCTCAGGGCACTTTGTGCACTATGCACTAACCGTCCGTGCACTGACACAAGTGTGTCATATGAGACACAGGGTCTCTTCAGTGTGAGCCACTCACCAGAAAGCATGTGTTAGAAAGGGGGTCTTTGAATTGTGGAGTGTACATGCAATGTCATAAGGCTGCAGCGTTCTTCAAATAGTGCGAAGATCCTCTTTGGTGAAAAAAAAATAAAACCTTTCCCATGAACATTTCTGTATTTGCTGGGCTAAAATGTTATACCATTACTCTAACATAGCTGACAATGTTAATAAGCTCTAACAAACGGACAACAATGATGCATATGAGCAAGGCATCTTTTCTCTTTATGTTAAGATTAAGCATATTCTTAATTCAAAACATTGTGCTTACTGTACAAAAGAAATGCTTAATGTAGTAAAGGCTAAATGTTGTATTCCATGGTGTTCTGAGAATGCAGACCTCCAACAAAGCATCTAAATTCCACCTCCCAGAGCTTTCTAGTTGAACAAACAACTGAATAATTCATGATAGGTCCTAACAAGTAGGGCTGCACAATTAATCGTCAATAATCGAAAATCATGATATAATCGTGTTATTGAAATTGTGATTTCAATCGTGATTTAATCAGGGCAATAGTGACCTACTTACGAGAGTGTCCTTTCTGGCCAGAAATCTGTTCACCTAATTTTCACGCTATTGACTTTTAAATAATTATTACAATTTTATTTTGGTCTTGGTTATATTTCATTTTGTTATAATTTTTACAAAATTCAGCAAAAATCAATAATCGTGATTAATAATAGTGATTATGATTTTGACCCAAATAATCGTTTTTTTTTCCATTATCGTGCATCGTGATAGCAAGCAATCATGTTGTCAGCATTATCACATTATCATGGTGAACATTTTGTTGTCAACATTATCACAATACCTACGCAAATGCAAACACGCATTTAGAGTTTTCTGTGAAAAATGCAGTGAAGCCAAAATGTTGATGGCAAATGTTTTTGGTTTTACTATAATACACAATTCTGAATGGATTATTTTCATCAAGGTGACTGCAGTAGAGCGAGCCCATTGTTGAGTACATTAGAAGAGCACACTGTGTAATAGATTATTTATCATACTGAAGAAGTGGCAAAGTAATAATGTTTTTTGTCCACTCAGCTGTGGATGTCTTCGTGGATCGTTACTTGGACAGCATCACTGCAGGTGCAGTTCAGATCTCCGGTCTCCATGCGACTGTGGCCCCCAGGCGGCAGCAGCAGCAGCGGCCCCCCACACTCGAGGAATTTGTGTTTGTTCCATATTGCCAGACTGGTTGCTTGGAGACCAGTACGGAGCTTAGAGCTCAGCTGAAGAGCTGTAAAGGTGGGCAGGAGTGTTGTGAATATTCGACTTTATAGTGACCAACGTTACGATGTTCATACAACTGGATGGAGGTTACTTACTGTATCGTGTACACGCCTGTTTCACAGAAGCTGTGTAAATTAGATTGCTTTCATTTCAGTGTCATCTAGTGCAGTTTTAGTTAATTGTTCATCTGTACTGTATTTGCAGGTCAATATGTGTAGCACAATAATTTACTTTCTTTTTTCATTTAATGTCAATTATTTTTTCGGAACATTGATGAAATTTCTGTCTGTCTGTGTGTGTCTCTCTGTGCACTTGAATGTGCCTGTGCAGTACTCGTCAAGAGTCTCCAAGCCAAGCTCCAAGCTCAGGGTGTGCCTATCTCCATCCCTGGTCTGGAGGGCATCAACGACGTTCAAAACTCCACTGAGCCAAAGGAGGAGGAAGGGGGCTTGGTCAGGCTGCTGTCTGTGCTCTGTGGTCTGGAGCTCAATGGCAACCTGCGGTCTGAACTGGAGCTGACGGTGGACAGGGAGCGTGATTGCCTGCTCTCTGATCCTCTGCTGAACGGCTTGCTGGACTCTCAGGCGTTGAGAAATTGTCTAGACACTGTCCTGGAGAACAGCAGACCGGGAAGAGTGAAAGTGCTGGAGGTCAGTGAGCATTATTATTGATTGTAAAACAATTATTTACTAAAATAATCTATAGTCTTTACTCCCGATTATATACCTCTTTCAGAGAGAAGAGTTCATCCAGGCACTCCAAAACAGGGTGTCCACACGGGAAGTTACATTAATCCTAGCCCTGATGAAGACCTGTGTGAGGTCGAAACATGTCGGCTTTTTAATGTAACCCCAGCCCAGTACCATTAAAGGCTTTTTAATGTAACCCCAGCCCAGTACCATTAAAGGCTTTTTAATGTAACTTCCCGTGTGGACACCTTGTTTTGGAGTACCTGGATGAACTCTTCTCTCTGCATGAACTGATCCCCGATATCCAAGAGCACCCAACAAGCTCCAATGAACATGCTGAAGACTGCTTGAGCTTCCAGCCACCTGTGTGCTTATATACCTCTTTCGTTTGAATTGTGTATTTTACTAATGTTCACGTTATGCTTGATCATCGTTAGTGTTGAGCCGTTTCATCTTTGACATTAAAAGAGGTGATTTGTGATATGCAGCAATTCAAAGATGATTGCTTGATCATTTAGTGTTAAGCAGTTTCATCTTTGACATTAAAAGAGTTGATTTGTCTTATGCAACAATTCAAAGATGATTGCAAGACGCAACTCTTTATTTACATGACATCACGTTTAGCAGACACTTTTAACCAAAGCAACTTACAAGGAGGACAAGCAAGTACAGAGTGTGGGGTCAATACAGAGTACACAAGTATACAAGTTATGTACGTAACACAGATGTAGAGCAGTAATATATAATTTGTGGAGGACCAATTGAGTGTATTGGACCAATTGAGTGTATTGGACCAATTGAGTGTATTGGACCAATTGAGTGTATTGGAAGTCAGTGTCCAGGAGTACAGAAGAGTAGAGTTCATTTTGTTATGCCGAGAAACCCTCTCAGAAGAGATGAATCTTCACAAACTTCTTGAAGGTTGACTGAATGACAATGACAGAATCCTGCTATAAAAGCATAATGAGAGAATACAATCAATATTTTTGTTTTCTGCTCTTCATACGTACGTCTGGAAATAACCATATTAACTTGTTCCACTTTGTCCTCCATTCACTAGGTCATGGCTGGTGAAGGCAGGGTCTTCTCTCGTGCAGTTGACCTCCTGAACATCCAGCCCATGCTGCAGGTGGAGTACACGGCATCAGATGCCTCTGGAGATCTCCTGGCACCGCTGGAGTCCTCCATGACCGAGCTCGGGGTCTCGTCCGCGGTGTGGGACCCCACACAGAGTGCTGCCGCCGGGCTTCCTACGGATGCTGACCTGGTCATTTACAACTGTGTGCTGAGTGATGTTTCTGCTGCTGAAGTCCTGGGGAATCTAGCCTCAGCCGCCAGAGACGGGGGATTTGTGCTGTTACACGCCTTAACAAAGGGAGATACGCTGGGAGATACGCTGGCCTTCCTCACTTCAAAGAAAAATCAAAATGGCCTGTTGACACAGGTAACAGCAACTAGGTGTCCCATGTTGTAGAAGCAATGCAAGTGTAAAATACTGCAAGTGTAAAGTGTACCGGAGCTTTTGCATCGGACCCAGATGAATTAACATATGAACACAGTAGATCAAATACACATGAAAGGATGCCAATGTGCGCCAAATCTCTGCCTTTTGTTTGCGTGGTGCACCTGCTTTGCGAATTGGTGTTGCTCTGTCTATTTCATAAATATGGCAGGGTTTAGCGGGGTGTTAAAACAAACGTGTAATTTGACTGTGTCGGGACTTCTCTGCAGGCCGAGTGGGAGCAGTTGATTGGCCAGTCCTCTTTGATGGTGGTCGCCATGAAGAAGTCCTTCTATGGCACCGTTTTGTTCCTGTGTCGCAAGAAAACCTCTGGAGACCAACCCACCATTCTGTCTGTAGATGACATGGATTACAAATGGGTAGATTCACTGCAGGTATGACTAAAGGACTATTATTGGTGTGTGCGTGTGCGTGCGTGTGCGTGCGTGTGTGTGTGCGTGCACTTTCTCATGTGAACCCCGGACAATTTGTGCCGTACGGCAGCCTCCACAGCTGGCGTGTGGATATTGGATTGTGTACGTGTATCATGAAAGCGCTTTGAGTCAACTGCTTAGTTGTGATACTGTGCCTATATACGTAAATACATGTTGTTGTTGTTGTAGGGCTCCAAAGCTACACACACACACACACACACACACACACACACACACACACACACACACACACACACACACACACACACACACACACACACACAGGTCTGGTGAGAACCAGGCTACTTGAAAAAAATGGGACCTGATTAATCATCCGCAATGTCTCTCTCTCTCTCTCTCGCTCTCTCGCTCTCTCTCTCTTGCTCTCTCTCCCTTGCTCTCTCTCTTTCTCTTGCTCTCTCACTCTCTTGCTCTCTTGCTCTCTCTCTCTCTTGCTCTCTTGCTCTCTTGCTCTCTCTCTCTCTCTCTCTCTCTCTCTCTCTCTCTCTTTCTTTCTAGACTCAATTTGCTCAAGCATCAAACAGTTCTCTGTGGCTCACCTCCACCCAGAACCACAATGGTGTCATTGGTATGGTCAACTGCCTTAGACAAGAACCTGGTGGCAACTGCATAAGGTGAGATGCCGTTTTCCCTCTGTTCTTGAATGGCTTGAAAAAGATAATAAATCTGCTGCTAGCTATGTAATGTATGTAATGTAATGGGCAGTCATGGGTTAGCGGTTAGGGTGTCAGAATTGTAGCCCAAAGGTTGCCGGTTCGACTCCTGACCCGCCAGGTTGGTGGGGGAGTAATTAATCAGTGCTCTCCCCCATCCTCTTCCATGACTGAGGTACCCTGAGCATAGTACCGCCATTGGGAACTGCCCCCTTGCTTGTGCGAGGCATAAATGCAATTTTGCTGTGTGCAATGAACTCTTGTGTGCTGTGGAGTGCTGTGTTACAATGACAATGGGAGTTGGAGTTTCCCAGTTGGGCTTTCACGGCTTTCACGTAATATGAGATGCCAAACTAATCTCTCTTCTGTTTCTCTGTCAGGTGTGCATTTGTGTCAAACCTTCAGGAGTCATCCGCCACTCCGTCTCTTGTCCCAACGAACAAAGACATGCAAGCAGTGATGACGAGAGATTTGACCATGAATGTCTTCCGAGATGGAGTTTGGGGATCATTTCGCCACCAGATACTCCCACAAAGTAATCAAAGAGCTGTCTTGATGCTTTTTTGTTGCTGTAGTTATTTGTTGTATCTTCACATCACTTTGAAATGGACACGATGAAATAATCTCTGTTGTAACTAAAATGCATCTGTGGACAAAATGAAGATGCCACGGCTTGTCACCATCCATTCCATTCATGGTCATTACATTTTCAGACCTGAATATGGAACTCGCCATGACTATATAGTATAATAATGAGTAGTAAGGAAGTTATAAATAAGTATCAATGATGAACATTCAGAATTTGTCAAAGGTGTATTTCAGGCAAGCGTCATACACAACCTTGTTCCAGTATTAATTTGACACAATGTCATCAACAAACTTCAGAAATGGGGTTGCAACCTTGAACCTTTTATATTCAATCTCCTATCTCTGCCTTCTTCACCAGAACTTCAGGAAGAGCAGACGGAACAGGCGTACGTCAACGTGTTGACCCGTGGTGACCTGTCCTCCCTGCGCTGGATCACCTCCCCACTGCAGCACTTCACACCTTCCAACCCCAACATGCAGCTGTGTCAGGTGCACTACGCCTCCCTTAACTTCCGTGACATCATGCTGGCCACAGGGAAGCTCCCGCCAGACGCCATCCCTGGTAGGTGTTTTCCATTGATTTTTGCGTCTCTTGACCATTTGATTTCCTTTCAATTCAGGCTGGTCTTGTTCATCGAATTTCATCTACTTGTCCAGCGCAAACCTTGTATCTCTTGTATTTAAATTAAATTAAATTCAAATTATTTTACATTACATTCTTTATTCATTCTAAAATATAAGTCAGTACTTCTGGTCAGTCTCTCCATGAGTATATGTGTATGATAAATTACTCAATCACCATATTTAATGTTGAAGTGATTGTTTATTAAGTAAAAACAATGAAAAGTGCAGATACAAGCTTTCTGCCTGCCTGGTTGCTGGCCTCTGGTAATGGGATGGGTTGGCCGTGATTTGTTTTCTTATCTCCAGGTGACTTGGCGCTCCAGCAGTGCCTTCTGGGAATGGAGTTCTCGGGGACGGACCCTAGTGGTAAACGGGTAATGGGCCTTTTGCCCGCCAAAGGTCTCGCCACGTGCGTCGACGCTGACAAACGCTTCTTATGGGAAGTGCCCTCAAACTGGTGAGGAAGCCCACAATTTAATAGCTATTAGGGATGCACCGATACCAATACTGGTATCGGTATTTTACTCGTACTCGTACTCATACTCATCAAGCACTTGCCGATACTAGGAACGATACTGCTATTTTACAAAACAATGCAAAATCTTGAAAGCAGCATGGAAAAAAGTGCCACCTCATACATTTACTAACATTTAAATCTACATGGAAATGGACAATAAAAATATCACAGGTGGAAAAAAACAAGGCCATGCATTTATTTTCGTTGTATTTTGGTGGTAAAGAGGTATCGGTATCAGTACTCTGTATCAGCAAGTACACATATTATTGTACTCGTACTTGTATCGATTTTCAAAAAAGTGGTATCGGTGCATCCCTAATAGCTATATTGACTATAGAAGGTGTAACGTAATAAAACATGATGCATATTGGAAGTTTTTTACTCTTATAACCAAGCTTAAAACGAAGTCACTCGTCTCTGAAGGAGCTAGAGTTCTTACATGACCATCTTTCATAGTTTTGGTTTTCCAACTAAATATTGTTCTGTAAAAACGTACTGTGTTCACAGGACATTGGAGCAGGCTTCATCAGTGCCGGTTGTGTATGCCACCGCATACTACGCCCTTGTGGTCCGCGGCCGCCTGAAGGCCGGCGAAAGTGTTCTGATCCACTCGGGCTCGGGTGGGGTGGGCCAGGCAGCCATCACCATCGCACTTAGCATGAACTGCCAGATCTTTACAACTGTTGGTGAGAAAAACATTTTAAAACCTATTTAGAGCATTTGAGGAGATAGGAAATGAGCATGAGAGAGAAATGGTATAGGTTGGGTAATGACTCGGGTCATAAAAAGCAGTTACCAATGAAAAGACATCCTAACACTTAAAATGCTGATGTTGCTGCAGCACAGGGTTTTTTTTTAGAATCAAAGATGTTCAGAAGCTGTGTAAAGTTTGGACAGCTTAAAGGCCAAAGTACAATACAGTAAGCATGTCATTAGCGTGTCACTAGGGCACACGTCAAGTAAAATACTGTTGGTGAATTACCGAAGACTGGACTGGACAATGAATCAAATTTGAGCAACAACTGTCATACAGTCCAAGAGAAAGGATGCGAAAGAGTGTTTAACGAGTTGCTTGTAGAAGCTTTTGAGGTAAAAAGTATTGTAACAAATTAAGTTCTAGCGAAGGGGAGTAGAGTTACCCCGCCAGGACTCAAATCCAGACCTTCTGTGGTACTAAACTGGGGCTCTGACTGCGACAATACACCAAAGAGCTAGGCTTGTTGACATGATGGTTAGAACATACCCACAACCCTAGTGATGGTCATTCCATCACAGACTAAAAGTCTAACAAAATATATGCTATCTTAAGTATGTAAAGTAATTTGTATATTTATGTCGTAGGCTCTTCAGAGAAGCGGAAGTACTTACAGGAGAGATTCCCAAAGCTCACCTCCTCGTCCTTCGCCAACTCAAGGGATGCTTCATTTGAGCAACATGTCCTGAAGCACACAAAGGGAAACGGTGAATACTTTTAACACCATAAAACTACCACCTGGACTAGCTTCGTAGTCCCCTTGCACAGTGTCACAATGTTCAGATACTTATTCATGCATCACTTATGCCTGCGCACTACTGCTTCAGTGCTATTACATTTCCCCTCACATTTGCAACTGTTGATGTCCTCTCTTGTGCCCTAATAATATACTGTAATGCTTTTGTTTTTATCTCCCAGGGGTGGATGTAGTTCTCAATTCTCTTGCCGAAGAGAAATTGCAAGCAAGCCTTCGCTGTTTGGCAAGACATGGCCGTTTCTTAGAAATTGGCAAATATGACCTGTCAAACAACACACCACTCGGTAAGTCTTTAAACCATTGTTGATTGGGTGAAATTTGTAAAAATTAAGGGATTTTTTCCAAAATCAAAGTCACATTAGAAAAAAGCATAGAAAAAGACCGGACCGATAGAATAGGAGTGCATGAAAATGCAAACTGTATGATAAGGATTTTGAAACAAATGTTGTGGGTAGATGCTGTAAAGTATGAATATTTGAAGACATTTGATGATAACTGACAGTGGCAGTGAAATTGTTGAATGGTTTAAATAGTTTAATTATGTAATGGTGAGGTCCCATCCCTTCCCTTACTTACCTCACACGATCTTGTGTTTCAGGCATGGCCTTGTTTTTGAGGAACGTGTCCTTCCATGGGATCCTCCTGGATGCCCTGTTTGAGGAAGGCAACCGCGAGTGGGCCGAGGTCTCTCAGCACCTGAAGGACGGCATCGCCAGTGGAGTTGTGAAGCCGCTGCACACCACCGTTTTCCCCAGAACTGCGGTGGAGGATGCCTTCCGCTACATGGCCCAGGGCAAGCATATCGGAAAAGTGCTCTTGCAGGTACTGATGCGGATTTACTGGACCGCTCACTGCTGCCCTACAAAGTGCAGTAACTATGCCAACATTGAAACTGAGAAAAATGCCTTCAAAGTTTTGGTACTTGGTTGAATATTGTAATTAGGGCAATGTTGACTCAGCAATATCTCTAAAATGGGACACATTTGGACCATAAGGCTTTGGTCTTCAAAACACCACATTTATATTGTGACATTGTTAGTATAAACTCAATTTTGCACAAAAAAATGTGTTTGTACCTGCACTATGCCTTTGTAGGGCCGACTTTCCCTCTATAAAATGTGTCTTGAATGCACTGTTGCCAATGCCTGTTTGGAATAACACTGGCTTCTTGTCAGGTACGCGCTGAGGAGAAAAGCGAGCAACTCTCCATTCCTGCAATCTGTCGCACATTCTTTCCGTCGTCATTGTCTTACATCATCACCGGTGGACTTGGGGGCTTCGGTTTGGAGCTGGCCCATTGGCTGACGGAGAGAGGAGCCAACAAGCTGGTGTTGACCTCCCGCTCTGGAATGCGCAACGGTATTTTTTTTAATCAACCTAACCTAAGCCATAACTTATTAATGGCTATTAAGTTGTTATAGGTAATTGTAACACAGTCTACAAGGCTGTTTGCTCTCATCACTTTAAGCCTTTACACATTTACACACTTCATAAATAATCAAACTAATATGCTAGAGAGACACTATGACATGCTTTTTCATCTGTTTTTTTATGGTGTTTGCGGTTTAGGATACCAAGCCAAGAGAGTGGCAGAATGGAAGGCAACAGGTGTGAATGTGTTGGTTTCAACTTGTGATGTTAGCACAACCGAAGGGACTGAACGTCTCATTGCTGAAGCCTCCAAGCTTGGACCAGTAGGAGGGGTGTTCCACCTGGCTATGGTAAGTTTTGGCAAAATGCACACATTGTATTGGGCTGTGGTCTTGTATATTGCTTCTACCACATTTTTCAATACTCTAAAAGCACTCCAAGAAGTAAACCTTACACCCTTGGACTTGGGAACCTTCTAAGTCAGTCTCTATGGTGTGATATTTTTTCTGTTAATGTTTACATGCATTTGTTTTGGGTGGTGTTAATTAAAGCAGACACTGTTTGTTCGTTCATGTGATTCTGGTGAAGATCAGACCATATTTCATTTAAATAAACATGGAAGAAATTCTAAAGGGTGTGCAAAGCTATTCCTCCTGACTTGTTTTTTTTTGTTTTTTTTTTTTTTAAATCACCCCAACCACCTTTGCAAACACGGATGATTTTGGACACTGATGTAGAGAGTAGTAATATTCTAGAATGCTTCTTTAAATGATCTTCTCTCTTCTCAAGGTTCTGAAAGATGGAATGCTGGAGAATCTCTCTCCAGAGAAATACATGGCTGTCGCCAAACCAAAACACCATGGAACCCTTCATCTGGACAGGTATCTGTGGATCAGTCAAAGCGATAATAGAGATGTATTTTAGAAATGAAACAAGATGTATTTTAGAAATGAAACAGAAGTTGTGATAGGCCACCGCTCATCTGTTTAGAAGGTGCAGGATTCAGTAGAAATTTCTGTATAAAAAGGAGACAATCCGCACACTTCAGGTCTTTTTTGTGCATAGACGCTTTACTTGACTTGCAAGCTTTCGGTCCTTAGACCTTCATCAGGCAGAGTCTGAATGAAACAACAAATAAGCTTAAGCTTTTCTGTGATTTTGGTCACATGGTGAGTTTCCATGGTAGTGAGTGAATTAAATCAACTGAGAAGGTTTGTTCCAACGTGTGGTGCTTTTTCAGGGTGACCAGGGAGAAGTGTCCGGACCTGAGACATTTTGTAGTCTTCTCCTCGGTGAGCTGTGGCCGTGGAAACGCTGGCCAGAGCAACTACGGCTTTGCCAATTCCGCAATGGAGCGTATCTGTGAACGTAGACGCCACGACAACCTCCCTGCCCTTGCCGTCCAATGGGGGGCCATCGGAGACGTTGGGGTCGTCCTGGAGACGATGGGAGGCAATGACACGGCTATTGGTGGCACCATGCCCCAGCGCATCTCCTCCTGCATGGAGGTTCTGGATCGTTTCCTGTGCCAGCCCGGCCCGGTGATGTCCAGCTTCGTCATGGTCGAGAAAAGCATTGCAGCCAAAGGAGCGGGTAGTGAGAAGAAAGACCTGGTGGAGTCCGTGGCACATATTCTAGGCATGTCTAACTTTATTTCATGTAATGGGTATGCAGTAGTCATTTTCAACATTGCTCATTCACAAATTTGATCTTGTCATGAATATTTGAAAACGAATATTTTCTGGTCATGAAACAAAATTCATGTATGAAGGGTCATAAGGAATACTTGGAAATGGATGGTAATGGTAATGACGGCATAAATCCATTAATCCAGCAATGGGCAGCATAAATTCTGGAAATAAACTTTTACAAAACATAATGTACCTTTTTAAATGCCTGTTTTCGGATGAAAGCACTATTTTTTATTAGAGTGGTTAAGTGTAAAATACTGAAGTTCCCCATAATCCCCACTATCAGTCTATGTAGTAGAGATGCATTATTGTCTTCTAAAGTGTTTACATTACAGGTACATAAAAGCATATTTATATTTTTATACTGGTACTGATTGTGCTTCCTGATGCTTCTTTCCTTTAAGGTGTGCGTGATGTGAGCAGCCTGAATGCTGATGCCTCATTGGCTGACCTGGGGCTGGACTCACTGATGGGCGTGGAGGTGCGACAGACCTTGGAACGTGACCACGACATCGTCATGGCGATGCGAGAGGTCCGTCAGCTGACCATCAACAAGTTAAGAGAACTGTCTTCTCAACGTGGAACCAAAGAAGGTGTGTGCTCGCTCATTTTGGTGATCATTTCAAGGGTTATAATTTGTTGTATGTTTGGGTTTTGAAAATACACTTGTGGTGTACTAGGAGAGGGTTCTGTGGCCAGCACCTTTCAACATACCTAAGGACACTGTGTAATAAATGTGGAAGGCCAAAAACAAAGCAAGGACCATTGATATACAGTAATTACAAATGAATGAAGATAATTCAGGGCATTACAACATTCCAATAACCATAAAACAATATCCCAATTGGGCAACAAAATAACCATAAAACAGTATCACGATAAGACCATTAAGACAACAAGAGGCAATAAAAGTCTCATAAAACAAGCATTATGATTGAAAAGCAAGAGTAAAAAAAGGTTTTGAGCCTAAGTAGAGAGAGAGAGAGGTGCACTGTGGGAACTCCCCGTCAGCCATGGAGCGAAGAAGTTTGGTGTGGGTGAAGAGGAGGTGTATGTGTGAAGAGAAGGTGTGTGTGTGTGAAGACTAGTTGTGTGTCGGTGGACTGTAGGGTGCAGGGAGGTTGGTATCGTGAGAGGAGATTAGCGAGATAAGGGGGAGCTACTGTAGGTTGTGCTGTGTCTTGTTCACAAGTGAAAGTATTTTGAACCGGATGCGTGGACAGCTGCAGAACAGCTGTGATGTGTGTTGTCAGGGTCAGGTGTGGGTGAGAAGCCTTGCTCCAGAGTTCTGGATATGATTTAACCTGTTCATTGAATTAGCTGGGACACCAGTGCAATGCAGTTATCAAGTCTTTCTGTTATTCAAACTTCCTGTTAATGTATTAAGACCAATGATATGTAGTAGACCTCCTTGATTAAGACCCTACCAGCAAGATGGAAACGTAAAAACAACTACCAACAACATTTCAAGCTGCAATTCAATTTCTTAAGGACACTGCTGCATGTGGAGTGTGCTGTTGTAGCATGATGCCAACGCCTGTCATCAACTGTCAATATTATTTTTATATTGTATTGATATTATTTTAATTATTAAGATGACCTTTTTTTTTCAATGGAATATTTTTTTTGTCTATGCAGACTCTCGGCATCAGTCATCTAAGAAGTCAGGCGTGCTGGCTCTGCTGGAGTCGGACCCGAATGCGTTGTTGGTGAACCCCAACGGCCCCACTGTGGTGCCACTGAACGAGGTGCGGAGCTCCGAGAGGCCCCTCTTCCTGGTGCACGCCATCGAAGGCTCAATCTCCGCGTTCCAGGCCCTCACCACCGCCCTCAAAGTGCCCTGCTATGGCTTGCAGTGCACCAAAGGTACTGTGAGGAAACATGCTGCTTTTAACTCACATTTTCATACTTTCATACATTTTGTTTTTTGCAGGTTTGTTTATGTTATGATGGATGCACTTGGTGTTTGCTACGGTGATAAACAATATAGTATTAATATTATTTCTATATTTCTTATATCATTATTGTTTATTAAAGTCAAGAAACACAACGACATGAAATTCTCATTGCAATTTCTTTATTGAATAATTTGTCGACATGGCTCTGTTCAGAGGAGCCCCCTGATTTTTCATGTGTGTCATGAAAAAAGCAGATTGTCAGAGATCTGCGGCAGCAGCATAGATCGATAGGTTTATTTTCCATGTCATCGTACCTGATATTTCGATTTGTGAAATTACATTTCATCACATTACATTACACTTAGCTGGCGCTTTTGTCCAAAGCGACTTAAAGATACTGTACATTACCCCGCGTGTTGCCCCATACCAAATTCTCTGCAGTAAATATTTGTTCGTGTTTTTTTTTTTTTTTAAGATTGCAAGCGCAGTATTTCCAAGCTCCCCTGAACCTTGCATCTCTTGCATGTCTTTGTAGATGCCCCATTAGACAGCATTCAGCGCCTGGCCGCGTACTACATCAAATGCCTACGACAAGTCCAAGCAGATGGGCCTTACCGCATCGCCGGCTATTCCTTTGGCGCTTGCGTAGCCTTTGAAATGTCCTCCCAACTTCAGGTCGCAGGCCAGCCAGTTGAGCACTTGTTCTTGTTGGATGGTTCTCACTCCTATGTGGCGGCCTACACTCAGGTGAGTAGTATGTGTGTGTGTGTTTTTATGACACCTCTCCATTGCTAAAATCTCTGATAGTCTGATATCTGTGTCCAACTGAGATTCTGTGTGAAATTGTCCATTGTCCATGGTGGTGGTGAATATCTTAAAAATATATTACTATTAGCCTATTATTAATAAGCGTATTTTATTATTATTATAAGCCTCGTTTTCTCAGTTATTCTATTATATGCAAGTTTTCTGCCCTGCTCCTTCGAACTTTCTCCTCAAAATAACTAGATTTTAGTTGAAACACTGGGAAAGTTCAATCACACGCACAGACACACAGACATGAACAGACATTTTCAGCTCTGAGTGCACCCAACAGGTTGTGAATAAAACGTAAATGAAGCCCCAGGTAAATGAAGCCCCATAGTACTTACCTGATGAAGGTCGTGGACCAAAGCGTTGTGTATTAGAGAAAACGGCTAAATGGTTAATGTGCGTTGGTATTTTCAAGTTGTCTGTTGAAAGACTCGAGGGCCATCTCCAATGCACCTGCCAGCTGAGGTGTGTGGAAAAAAAGACAAGTGAAATCTTTTGAATTTGAAAAAATATCCCTTGTTTCCCTTCTCCCCGCACTTCCTCAGAGTTACAGAGCAAAACTGACGCCTGGGAACGAGTCGGAGGCTGAAACGGAGGCCCTTTGTGCCTTCATCCAGCAGTTCACAGGAATGGAGTACAACAAGGTAAAAAAAAAGAGATACAGCCATAAGAATATATTACTGTAATTGAGTACAAGACAGGCGTATGAAAATAACACTGTTAAAGCAGAACAGGCTTGAAGACGACGCTTTTTGTAATCATGTCAGTGGTTCATCAATTTATGCACTGTCTCATATCGAGCCATTGTGTCAGTGCACTGAAGGTTAGTGCATAGTTCACACAGTGCACGGAGGACTTTAGTGCATAGTGTCGTGGAAAAGTTTGGGCACCGTGCCATCACTGGAAATATTGAGCGGGCATAGCATTAGATTAGATAGCCAAAGTATCGGCTGGCTACTGTTTACATTGCACAGTGTCTCCTGCTTGTACTGTATGGACATTTCCTTCAGTCCAAATGGCAGCTGTCTAATACAATACTTGGCTTGGCTTGAAAATGTTGGTGTCTCAGCAACATTACTTACAGAATTAAGAGACTTGACCAAGCATGTTTAACAACATGGCGTCCGTTTAGTGCATGCAATGTCCATAGTTCAAGTACTGCGACTTTCACCGTCGTTAGGGCAGCATCCAGTCACTTTCAGTGCACTGAATTTACAGAACTTTTCAGCGTGAGCGCCCTATGCCAACATAGTGCCCGAAGTGCACAAGAGTACGATATGAGACACAGCAGCGGGCCCATTGACAAGCCTATTCACTCATTGCTGAGTACTCAACATCACAACCGCATTGCTATGGCCTCAAACATCTTCTAGTAGAGTAAGATAAAGCAAACCCCACCTAGCCAATACAAAAGAGTGTGCTCAACTTCGGTCTCCTAAGGTGGGGTGTCCCCTTCTTCTCTTTTTGTGTCATCGTGTGGTGGCTTGCATAAGATGTGCGCTACTGCCATCTACAGCAATGAGGGAGCGCCATTTATTCTCAACCTAAAGTCTCCTAAAGGCCTCCTAACCAAAGGTCTCCTAAAGGGGCCGTTCACCTGATGTCACATGGATCCCAGCCTGATCTCCAAAAATTCCGTGCTCCTGGACATGGATGTTAAGGACACGTAATCTGTGTCCAGGAGCACGGATTTTGCCAAAATTCCGTACTCCTGGACACAGAATTGTTTTCCGTGATGGGCACACGGAAGTGCTTTCTATATTCCCACTGCACTGTGTTAACTCTATCATTAGAAAATACATACCAAATGCTAATCCTAAGCAAAGTAATGCTATAGCAATTTAAGTTGTGCCCTGACCAAAACATTCCCTAATCTTAACCTGTCATTAAAGACTGATATTTTTGATATTATTATATTTCTGATTATATTATATTATTGATTACCGGTATATCATATTTCTGATATTATTCTTTTCCAGTTGGTTGATAGGCTATCAAATTCATACAATGAATGAAAGACTACTAGCTGTGCCCAGACCAAAACAATCCCTAACCCTAACCTGTCAGTAAGAATTTTTTTTTTTAGAGAAAAAATATTTGAAATTAGAAAAATCTTGAGAAAACACAACACTGTGGAAACATAGAGCTGTGGGAGTATAGAGAGAGCACTTCTGTGTGTCCATCACGGAAAACAATTCTGTGTCCAGGAGCACGGAAAACAATTCTGTGTCCAGGAGCACGGAATTTTGGCAAAATCCGTGCTCCTGGACACGGATTTCGTGTCCTTAGCATCCGTGTCCAGGAGCACAGAATTTGAGGAGATCATGTTGGGATCCCAGAAAAGTGTGGGATGTTTGACACTACCTCCTTTTCTGCCATCCAAATTTCTGCCAAACAAACAAATTATTACTACACACTAGCACTACAACACCCCATTTGACAAATATGATTGGCTTACATGACTGTATTTTGGATGTTGGCCTACTGTAGAAACTGAACCTGGTTTTGATGTTTTTGTCAGCTGTTGGAGACTCTCCTGCCACTGGCAGACCTTGAGGCGAGGGTGAAGGCGGCCGTAGACCTCATTGCCTCCATCCACAAGGCTGTCGACCGCCCCTCGCTCCACTTTGCAGCCTCCACCTTCTACCACAAGTTAAAAGCTGCCGACAGCTACGTGCCCGGCACCAGGTACCATGGCACCATCACCTTACTGAAGGCCAAGATGAGTAGCGACTACGGCGAGGGACTTGGGACAGACTACAAACTCAATGAGGTAATATTTTATTTATTTTGCTGCTCTCACATACGACACCACCAGAAAAAAAAAGATATTCACATTCCTGTTAGGTTGAAGTTTTGGTTCCTTTATTTTCACTCATGCAATGAAATTAGTAGATTATACAGTCCATTTGCTGAAAATGAGGTTGGGTTATGACATGCGTATATAGAGTGAGCCCCTAACTTGTATACTGTATACATACATGCAGTGCATGCATTCATACAGTACATACATGTTGTACATACTTCATGTACGTATATGCATACAGACTAGTACATTCTTGCATGCATGCATACAGATGCATAGTGTGTTTACATGCATATCAATATCTCAAATGTGATGCTGGAAAAAAAATGAAAAAATGAAATTACTTTTTTGTGCTTGTGTTTTATGAATTATTCATTTCTGTCTGTTTGAAGGTTTGCGATGGGAAAGTGTCTGTTCACGTCGTCGAGGGGGACCACCGCACATTCCTAGAGGGCGAGGGCGTGAAGTCCATCACTGGAATAATCCACAGCTCACTCGCTGATGCCCACGGGCGCGTCAGGGAGGGTTAACGATAGCGGTGTTCTGATGCGCTTGCTTACCATTCCAACAGGATTTCTAATCCATCCTCCCTTTGTGCTGCTTAGGGTCACTAACATACCATAGACTAATCTCTTTGTTTCATCTCTCCTCTATTTTTTCCAATGTATGTATGTTTTAGAGATTGGATGGACTAGTCCAATGGACTAGTTAGTTTCTGTTGATTGGTTAATTTATAAATGTCAAGAATTTATAAATTACAGGGAACAGTACTGCCCTATAAAGGCAAAGTGCAGTAACTACGGCAACACTGGAAACTGAGAAAAAGGCCTTCAAAGTATTGATATTAGGTTGGATATAGCAGTTACTGCCAATTTGACATGGTGATGTCTCTAATACTGGGCCATAAGGCTTTGTCACAAGAAAAAGAAGGTGCTCTGAAGACCATTTTCAGTCTAAACTCAACTTTGTTTTAAAAACAAATGTAGTTACTGCACTTTGCCTTTGTAGGGCAGAGTAGACATGTGGGGGAAAAAACCTATATTTGGTCATCAATCATGCAATGTCTGGAATTGCCTGTACCAACTGCTGTGGAAGATTTTTTTTTTCTTAATTAATATTCACTGGAAAAATGCTAAGCAACATTGCAAGTTACAACAAGGCACAGGTTGAAGTTACTCATGCCATTTATGTTACTGCTACATTGTTACATGGACATGAAATTAAACCATCACTAAGAATATCCAAGAGGTATTTTGTTTTTACACTCACTTCGGTGTGGCACTTTCAACAGATGAAGTGCATGTCATCATTATTGTTGTCTGTGATTCCAAATGTTTCTCTGTGCTTCCAAATGCTGTTTATTTTGTGTTGTTGTTTTTTGTTAACATGTGGTGTCAAAGGTAACTGTTTACGCATCTCCTAATTTCAGCCAATAATTATTTTGTGAGGAATATTTTGGTCTGGTTGGCCAAGAAGAACAACATTGTTGTAATGGCTGCTCTGACTAATCCATGAAATTACTTGTCATATTTTACATAGTTCATTACTCACAATAGACTACTGGTTTCAGTGAATGTTATGTCATATGTGAAACTACTTGTAGAATCATTGCAGTTCTTTTAAATCTTCTTTCAAGGGTCAAGCTGTATTTTTTCCGTTTTTTCCTATTAGTAGTACAGGGTAAATCTGCGCAGTGTTGTCAAAATCCTTTACATTTGCGCACACCCCATTGTGTCTTTTGTGTTACATTACAGTAGAGTGGGGTCAGGTAATTGAGCGATGCGCTTGTTTTTTCTGAGACTTTACTTTAAGTCTATGACGAAAGCACTGTCTGCTCATGACTGGAAGTTACAAATTGGTGCACAAGTATTTTTCATTTTTCATGTATTTTTGTTTCTTTTTTATTGTAATTTTCATGTATTTATTCCACTAGGCAACATTAAATGCTCCTACTAACTCTTCCATCTTATGTGTCCTGCTTTTTACTTGTCTTGTTTTGGAAGGTTGATGTGACACTTGCCGCCTCTTGAAAACCAATTTAAAGTTTTCATTTCAATTGAAACAGAATGGCAAGGGGGCCTTATAATTATGTAGTGTGCGGTGTCTGAGGTTTCATTAGTTTCATTCTTTATAATCATTATACAACTAAAATGCAGTTCGAATGTACCGGTATTATGGGGGGTCACAACATGGTAAAGTTTAGGAACCCCTGCTATAAATGCTAGCGTTCAACTTTTTGTCATGTCTAGCTTCAGTTGCTGCTTTTTTCATGCACCTCAACATAAAACTTTTGAAGTCTTGGTTGACAAATGCAAACCAATCAGGTCTGACGTTAGGATTGTGTTGTTCATTCACAGAAAAATTCGCAGGATTGGGCCAAAGTAAGTGCCAATCATTATTCAAAGCATGTAGAAGAATACAGTATATTAAGTTATATATTATATTACACATTAAGTTACGTATATATTACACATGATGGAAGATTCTCATTGCTCTGACATTTAGCAAATGGAAATGACAAAATCATGAAGGCCTAAAACAGGCACGGTTTAATCTAATGTAATGTCAGAGCGTGAGAAATAGAGGAAGAATGTTAATTTATGTACATTCCAATCCCTAGGATGAGTGCAAATGTATAGTCGACGTCATTTGGTTAGTTTGACAAAAAAAATGGCTTCGGTCAACCATTTATAACAAATATTCTTAAAACCTTCCTACAACAACAACCTGTAATGTCTTGCATTATATGGATATGCAGGGATATGAGAGTGTGGTGGACGTAGAGACGGATTATGCCTCCATGGGCCCCTGGGAGAGACAACAAGAAAGGCCCCCCTCCATGACAAGATTCCAAAAGTTTTGCGTGTTTAGTGAAGATGTTTGAGAGCATTTGCTGTTGAGTGTTGAAAATATGGTAATGAAAATAAGTAAGGGTTAACGTTCGGCGAGAAGGTCGCTACCGTGGAATAGCAGCACGACAGAGAGAATCTTTAGACCCCGACGCGGAGCGGAGGGGTCTTGTTCTCTCTGAAGTGCTGCTATTCCACAAAGCGACCGACTCGCCGAAAGTTAACCCGCTTATTATATGGATATACTTAAATGATTCACACATGGCGGGGACATTTCTTTAGGCCTATTTAATGTGAAGTCTATTATAGTTTTTAATGTCAAAAGATTGTTGCTGCGCAAAACAAAACAGTGCTGTTGTGGAACACCGCTAACAGCTAGGTAGCCAGGACAACAGGTGTTGTCTATCACAGCAGCTGATTAGAGTCTTGTTGAAAAGTCGCTTTAGCAGTGAAAAGTCTTGTTGCCATTGACAGCGGTCTGTTATAGACCAACCCGTCCGTTATCGAAAAATAACAGACGTGCGAACGTTGGGGAGCCCCGTTGAAATGAATGGAGCATTCGACCGATGACGTCACAAACATATAATAATGGTAGTTAAAATATGGTAGTTAAAGTAGCATGGAGGCTTGGTCTTCAGGGCCCCCTTGGCTCTTGGGCCGCTGGGCCTGGTCCTGGTAGACCCATGCTGTAATCCATCCTCAGGAGAACGCAGGGCTGCTGCTAAAGTTTTGGAGGCCCTAAGCATAACTGGTCAGGAGACACCCCCCCCCCCCATAATAATAATAATAATAATAGGCCTATGTTTTTTAGTCCATTTCAATTAATGAGGACCCAATTTTGGGGGCAACGTGGTTGAGGAGAGCCTCAAGTGCTCTGATTACTCTGCCTATGCCTAGCGGCGGCCCTGGGAGAGCGGTAGACAAGTGGCATGTAGAATGGAGATGGACGTGGGTGTAGGGGGTGGGGCTTAAACATCTGTGAGGAGTGGTGGACAGAGGCGTCTCTGTTTGGGGACAAGAAAGATTTACCCTTTCATGCAGTGTAGGCTGACTGACGGCAGAGAAAAGAGAGGATGAGAAAAATGGAGAAATGCTGAAGCCCATCCAGTGAAGAAACCAAAAGGCTTCATTGGAATGTAACTCTGAAAGGTACTGTTTTTTTTTTATTATTTACTGCGTATAGACTTGATGATTCATAAGTTCATCTACTTAGCCTAATGATATGCTCTCAAATTGTCAATGCAAACTTGACTATGACTTGACTGCTTGATGTACTGCATGTTCAACAGCAGTCAAATGTTTCAGGCTACTGTCTGTCTACTGTCAAAATGTTTTTGTCTTTTCATCAAACCCATAAAGTCATTTTTTGTTAAGATAAAGGTGTAGGCCTAATTGTTGTATCTGGGTTGATGTCACGTTTGTGAGAATTAAAATTTGTAGTTAGTGGAAATCATTGCTTCTCAAGTTAAGTCAAGGCTTTATTATCAATTTCTTTACATGCACTGGTCATAAGAATTGAAATTATGTTTCTTACTGTCCCGTGCAAACATAGACATACTTTAGGTATAGACATTTCTATCTGAATTTGATATTAATTTGCCAATTTGATTTCCCTACTGTTATGCTATTCATATAAGGGTCATTGATAACGAGTGTTTCTTTTTACAGTGACATGTGACAGTGTACTGTGAGCACAGTTGAATCAGTCTTTGTTGCCGAGAGATGCAATGAAATCCACAAAGTGGGAGTGTGGAGGAAGCTCTTGAATATTCTGAATATTTCTCCCATTTTTTGACTCTCTGTATTTGGTCCCATAAGAATCGCTTTTTTTATTGCAAACTATAAGAATACAGTAGGTTTTTTTAATTGCAAAGACACACAATAACAGTAACGGTTTTAAACTTCATGCAGCTGGGGAAAGGGAGAATGTTGTCACATTGTCACTTTACTGTTGTAAGATAAATAAGGTGTATTTAACTTACTCTATGCACATTTTGGAAATAACTTGTGTGCTTACTGAAATATTGATCACAGGCGTGTACTCATTATTGCTGAGCACTATATGAGTTTTAATCCATAGTTATAGTGTATAGTTATATTTGGTGTTTTGAAGAACACATGGAGCCATTGTTTCTGCCCTTTCCAAGCTTAGGTTTTGGACATTTGTATGTTTTCACCTCAGCGTGTTCTAGTCAAACTACGCATTAATTTTTACTAATTAGAATGTATCCTAATGGGACCTCCTTCAGGCAAGTAGGCCTATCCTATATTAATAATAATAATAATAATACATTTTATTTTGAGCGCCTTTCAAAATACCCAAGGACACTTTACAATCAAAACAAATACATAACAGTAGGGAAAGTATAACAAAGCTTCAGTGAATTAACAATAGGAGAATAATTAAAATGCAAAATAAAATAGAAATAAAAGTACAATAAAAATAAATGTTTTAAAATAAGAAAAAGAAGTAGAATGCATTTGTAAATAAAATAAAAAATATGAATAAAAAAAATAATTTAAATAAAAATGAACTAATAATTAAAATAAAGTGGAAGTGCATGTCAGTGAGGTTGAGAAGCAGAAGTGAAGAGGTGTGTCTTCATCTTAGATTTGAAAGTAGACAGTGAAGAACACTGACGAAGTGACAGCGACAAACTTAAACTTCCGGTGGCGCAGCTCTGTTGCGACCCGGGCATGAGCTTGTGTGATTGTTTGTTTGTTTTTAACGTTTTTAACAAGTTTGTCACAAAGAACGTTGTCTGTCCAACGTCTCGTGTGTCCAGTTCTGGTGACTAGTCTTCAGTGGCCTATACGGACAATGATTGCGCACACACTTTTGGTGATCTTAATACTCGCACCTCTGCTCTGGGTGGAATTCGCCGACGGTAACAGCTCACCTGCAGGAAGCGAGCAGGTGCTACGCTACGGAAGGGAGCTGCTCCTAGCACTACGACCAGGAGCTATCCCGACGCCTGGATTTTTGGAAAATATCCCTGGACATCTAGTGCGGCAACGAGAGAGACAGAGGCCGCGCAAGAGAGGCAGAAGAGGGGGCATTCGCCAACGGCTGCGGAGGCGACGCGACAGACCACCGCTGCCCTCTGTCATCTTCAGCAACGCGCGTTCACTGAAGAATAAATTGGATGAACTACGCTTATATACCAGGACGTGCCACGAGTATAGAGAGGCCTGCTTGTTGGCCTTCACGGAGACCTGGCTCCAAGAGGATTTTCCAGACCAACAGACACAGGTACAGGGGTTTACCAATGTCCGATTGGACAGTGATGGGAGCTCCGGGGAAAAGGAGGGGGGCGTGTGCGTCTACATTAAAGACTCGTGGTGTACAAACTATGCTGTCAAGGATAAAGTGTGTTCACCAGACGTTGAACTTTTGTGTCTAAGTTTAAGGCCTTTTTACTTGCCCAGGGACTATGGCAATGTTTTTGTTTGCGTGGTATACATACCGCCGAGTGGTAATGCTGCCAAGGCTGCTTCTCGCATAGCAGACTGTGTTCACCAGCAACTTCAAAACAAACCCGACGCACCGATTTTTATTTTAGGGGATTTTAACCACTGCAACCCGAGCAGTGCGCTACCGGGATTCCAGCAATATGTTAAAAGCAACACTAGGAAGGACAAAATATTGGACAAGTGCTTTGGAAATGTCGAAGACGCATATGTTGCTAAAATCAGGCCCCCACTAGCAAACTCCGATCACAACACCATCCAGTTAATCCCCGTGTTTAAGCCTGCCATTAAGAAAAGCAAACCCATCACAAAATCCGTCAGTGTATGGACAGACTCCTATAAGGAAGAATTGAGCGGTTGCTTTTACGCGACGGACTGGGACGTCTTCCATCAGGAGGAGAGTTTGGATTATAAAGTGGATGTGATCACTGACTACATACATTTTTGCGTCGAGACAGTGGTGCCCAAGAAAACTATAAAAATATACCCCAACGATAAGGACTATATTACCCCCCGAGATAAAAGACTGCATTAAGCGCAAAAAGATAGCTTTCAAGAACAATGACCGAGTTGAGTTGAAAAGCATCCAAAAAGAACTCAATTGGAAACTAAGGGTTGCGCGCGAACAACATAGACTAAAGATCAGAGACACGTTCTTAACCAAGGATACAAAACAGATGTGGGACTCTGTGAAGGACATGACGAATTTAAATAATAGGGCAAGGACACTTAATGTTTCCAATGAACTGGAACGTGCAAATGAACTTAATGTATTTTATCAAAGGTTTTGATACTGTGAATGTTGGGGATATGGCTTCAAGTACAACGTATAATGATGATGTAGAATTGAACTAGTGATTGACATTCCTACGGTTGTGAAGGCATTTAAGGCTCTACATACAAGGAAAGCCCAGTGGGCCAGATGGATCTCCCCACGAATTTTACATGACTTTAGCTCAGGAACTTGCACCAGCCTGGTGCCCACTGTTCCAGCTGTCTGTGGATATGCACATTATACCCTCAGCGTGGAAAAAAGCAATAATAATTCCAATACCCAAGAAACCTTGTCCACGCGAGAATAATGATTTTAGACCGGTTGCCTTAACATCAGTGGTGATGAAAACATTTGAGCGTATAATGCTGGGGGAATTAAGAACACAGGTGCAACACCTTCTCGACCCCTATCAGTTTGCCTACAAGGATAGAAGGAGTACTGCAGACGCACTATGCACTACATCTCATCTTATAATTAAGCACCTTGAAAACACCAAGGCATATGCCAGGCTCCTTTTTATGGATTTTAGTTCTGCGTTTAACACAATTTTGCCTCATTTTTTGTTAGAGAAATTACAAAGAATGCATGTCAACCCTATTATGATTAAATGGTATAATGCATTTCTCACAGATAGGACACAGCAGGTAAAAATTAAACTCCACACTCTCTGACATACTCACAATCAACACAGGAGTCCCACAAGGTTGTGTGAGTTCCCCATTATTGTTCACATTATACACAAATGAATACACAAATCAATACTCAAACAATCACATAATCAAATTTTCAGACGACACAGTCATTCTTAGTTTACTGACACAGGACTCTGATGCTTCTGTCTACCAGTCAGAGGTAGACAAGGCTGTGTTGTGGTGCGAGTCGAATAACCTGGTATTAAAATGTAAGCAAAACAAAAGAAATGATATTCGACCCCAGGTCCATAGTAAACATGAATTTATCAATCTGAACGGGAGCCAGTGAGCAGGTCTCCACATACAAATACCTAGGAGTTGTATTTGATTCTCAATTAAAATGGGCTCAGCACGTTGAAATTTTTTAAGTGTGAGAATCAGCCAACGGATACATTTCCTTAGGAGGTTGAGAGTGTTTGGCATTGAAAAAGAAATAATGATGGCTTTTCACAGGGCTTCAATCGAATCAATCATCAGATATGGGATCGTGGTATGGTTTGGGAACCTTTCTGTGAAATTGAAAGCTGAACTACAAACTCTCATTAAGAGAGCAGGGAAAATAATGGGCATGCCCCCTCCCACATCACTGCAGGCCTTATTTGACGAAACAGTAAAAAGACAGGGTCTGAAGATCATAGAGGATGATGAACATATTTTGCATGGGGAATATGAGATACTGCCCTCAGGGAAGAGATACAGGCTACCCAACTGTAATACTAATAGGTTCAAATTTTTCAATGGTCCCTTGGTCAATAAGGATACTAAATGGCAGGTCCTTAGTGGTGCACATGTGTGTGGGTGTGTGAGAGAGAGAGTGTGTGTGTGTGCGTATGTGTGTGTGTGTGTGTGTGTGTTTTATGTAGCATTATACTTTTGTACAGGTAGCATTATAGTTTTTATCTCCTGTATTTTATTTATTATTTTCTCTGAGCAATAGCTCTAGCTCAGAGTATGTGCAATATCTAGGTTTGTATATGCCTTTGGATGACTCAGGGCCAAAACTGTAACGTTGGGTGACACTAACAATGGTCGTCTGTTACCTGTTTACATGTTTGTTTGTGCTTTGTGGTCCTAAGTCTGTCTATTGTGGTAATTTGATGTTAATTGTGAATCACACTTTCTCATGTCCATTCTGAATTTCTCTCCTGAAGAGACAATAAAGGATAATCTAATCTAATTCATGAGTCATGACACAATATGCCTCACATTGCAGGGAATGGCGCATGTCTGTGTCGTCCACCAAAGAAGCCTTTCCAACAGCCCAGTCACAAAAAAGCCCACCAAAAGTTTGCTGTGCCAAATTCTGACAAAAATGAAAGCTAATGGGCCTACTCTGAAGTCATGATCCCAAGATCAGTCTTTTTTTATATAACTGATAGCATCAAAGCTGCATGAGTGCTGCTGGTGTTTGAGAGCTGATTTCATTGACCATTACTCATTGCCCTGCAGTGTTGGTGATTGTGTTATTTTTCAACTTGACAATGACCCTAAACACACACCTACTGGTATGGCCAATGCTGATTTTATGAAGAGAGAGGGATTCAGTGATTAAGTTTGACACCTGGGTAGTGTTCCAAGAACATGGTTAAATGATAAACCTAGTTAACCTACAGGAAGTGGTAAACCTGCTGATAGACTGTCCACAGATGCCATTTAGCTCAGAAAATAAGCACTCCAGGCTCTTCTATTAGATGATTTACCACTACCTCAGGGTTAACTTAAGATGGATTATGAGCCAGGTTCTTGGAAAACTAGGGTGTATTGATCTGTGTATTTGTGTGACTTATCTGCTCATTTTTCACATGATTTTCTGTAGGCCTTTTGTCTTGCCACAATCTGCTCTTTCCATATTCATTAAATTAAATAATCTTTCCTCGGAGCAAGATATATTTTTGTACACAAAACTTCATTTGGAAGCAATAAGGTCAATAAGGCAGCATTAACAAGGCCTGGATCATTGGTGTCAGTGATGCAGTATTTTAGCAAACCCCACCCCTTTGTGATGTCTGCTATTATTTCCGTCGCCTTTTCCTCTGCCCCCTAAGTATCCAACGACACGAGAGCTGTCAGCTGTCACTAAGCACATGTGGTGGCTAAAGTGCTCTGCTGCTGAAAATAGAAATTGAGCAGGCCAAAACTGGATGGGGGACACACACTGCTAAGTGAAGACTTCTTGAAGGCACAGAACGCAGAAAACAATTTCATGAAAGGTGATCTAACTCCTCCAGAAATCCTTTGCAGTAGTTGTAGCATTAAATAGGCAATGTTTGTGGGTCTATCTGTGTGTGGACTTGAGTTGGTTTGGTGTGGTCATTGTTGTGTGTTTACTCTTCACCCCAAACTTTACTGGTATTGGACCATCATTGTTACTTGTCCTGTCTTGCACTTTGATGTCTGTAAATGTCAGTCCTGTGTATGTCTTTATCCTTTCATGGTATAGAGGGAAAACGTAATTTCAACTTCCTTGTATGACCTGTGGATATGAAGAAACTGACAATAAAAGCTGACTTGACTTGATTTGACTTGAAAGTGTCCACGTGGAGGAGACGTGCTCCAGATTTGTTTGTCAGTAACTATCAATGCATTCTAATGGCTTAACGTTGCTCAATAGCCTGATGTTTTTCATAGTGGCCACAGGAGCCCTGCTTTCCTTATCGGCTTCAGAATGGATGAGCCAGACCGATTGAGTCACGCCTCTAGTGTGGTGACCATTTACTCGTTCCCTTTGAGGGCTCAGGTAATTGTTTCTGGTACATTTTCACACATATTTCTGGGTTTTTTTTGTGGATTTCAAGTCTTGGTGGAAAATCTATCATGTTGATATGACATGATGATTATCTGGTCTGTTATTGGGCTGAACAATTCACATTGAATTTGATCATTTGGGTGCAGACAGGTGATGAGAAGGTTCAGACGTTTGGTAAACGGTGTTACGCTGTGAAGCGAGATCCTAACTACCCAGTGGTGATCAGAGGCTGGCTCTATAAAAAGGTAATATTTTGATGCTGGTGTAATGTACTCTCTATTTTCACATCACACTTGTCACACTTGTCCCAACCCATTCACACCATCCCATCCCACTCATACGTAATTTGCACAAACTCTCATTTATGCTGTAGGATAGCTCTGGACTGAAGCTTTGGAAAAGACGGTGGTTTGTTCTGTCGGAGTACTGCTTATTTTACTATAAAGGTAAATAAATGTAGGCCTATCTATTATTGACAAAAACTTGCTGGAATTCAATTGAACTGGAATTCAACTGAAATGATATTGCATGTGAATTGGTTTTAAAACAACTGACCATTTCCCTACAGACAGCAGAGAGGAGACTGTTTTGGGCAGCATCCCCCTGCCAAGTTACAGCGTTCTCTTCTGCACTCCAAGAGAATGCAAGAACCGCAAGTACACATTCAAAGTAGGCAGATGTTGTGATGATACTTACAATTATTCACATTCAAAGTACAGTAGGCAGATGTTGGTATGATATTTTACAAATATTTGCATTCAAAGTATAGGCAGCTGTTGGGGTGATACTGTGTAGGCCTATTTAGTAGATAATACTTGAATGTTCCACGTCAGTTCATGGCATGCTCTACTGGCATTTGTCTCTGTGCTTGACAGGTTGCACATCAAGGGATGCGCACGTACGTCTTCAGTGCAGACACGCAAGAGGACATGTTGGGCTGGGTGAGAGCCATCAGCCAGTCAGCAACCATGGATACGGACTCCACCATTAATAAGTGAATAAACCTTTTTGGTGCATTACTTCATATATTCATATACAGTACTATAATACAGGCCCTACCGTGGCTGTAACAGTAGGGCACTCAACTGCTGCTGTATGCGACCAGGGTTCGATTCCGGCCCGGGTCCTTTGCCAACCTTTCCCCGTCTCTCTCTCCCCAGTCGCTTCCTGTCAGTATCTTCATTGCCCCCCCAACCCCCCTCCCAAAAGAAGTAAAACAGTAGCATGGCAAACTTCAACATAACATAATTTTGGGGTTTAAGTGTAAACTACAGAAATGTATGCTTATCTGATGTTAAGTTTGTTTTTATGTTTATGTTTATACTTTTAGAAGGTGCAGTAGTTACCAAGACTTGACCAAGGCGGACAGCACTGAGTTCATGCATATCCATCACAGTACACCTCCAAGAAATGTTCAAGCCAGTAAGCACATGGACATAGCTCAACCTCAGAGGGAGGCAGCAGAATCATCTGCAGAGAAACGAGGGAACAAGACAGTTGAACGGAGGTATAGTTAAAGCATTAGTGGTCTCATATTAAAGGGACACTCCACCCATTTGCATTAGGCTTTCCATTGCTAGACACTCAGTCATACTTTTGAATAGTCGTGCAACACTCTCCCAATTCCCCCTGAGACAGGAGAAATCTGTATTCACCTCTTAACACTTCCTCCTACAATGATGTAAAAATCGTCATTTTGCATCATTGTAGGAGGAAGTGTAAGAGAGGTGGATTTCTGTTGAGACTACAAGCCTTTTCCCCACCCATTCAACCCCGCACATAGGGGGTTGGATCTAATGCGCTAACAGACCTATCACAGATCAGTGTACCAGTGCTTTTGAAATGACTAGCATTGAGGCTCCAGTAAGTCACTGGCAGAGCTGCCTGGGTGTGGCCTGTGGAACTTGAGCAATGCATTATGGGGATTGTTGTCACAAATCCACAAACACTAAAAAGTCATTTTCTGACTTTTCTCGGCCAAGAAAGCACCAAATTAGAAATGTATGCTAATATTCTAGTACAGGTATGACCTAGCCTGGGCGAATAGCCAGCTGTTGACTCCGTCAATCAGTCTGGCAAAAGCCATGAGGAATCTGTCTCCGTGGACGATGGGAGATGGTCTGATCTTACTCTGTCATTTAAATTAATTGAAGTTCCAAACTCAATTTAAAACCCATATTGTGCTTTATTAGCATGCCTGTTACGTTATAGCGTCGCAAAAGCATACAAATAACAAAACGAAAGTGTGAATATATAGTTACCTTAACCAATCAGTAGCGGAGCTCGCGGGTGAGTTCTACGTCACCAATCTCAACTGTTTGCTGATTGTCGAAACACTGAGAGAACCGAGCTCGAGGCTTTTGCCAGACGATGTGCGGAGCCAAAATCTTTGGGTGGAGTACAGAGGATGGCGTCGCGAGGCTAGATATGATCCACTTTCAATACATATTCATGTCTCCACTGGTGGAATGCCCCTTTAATGCCAGACATGGGACACTTTTTTTTGTAAAACTCACTTGTTTACCACCACACATACTTGACTCTATCTAAAGCAAATTTGTCTGCCAAGGCAGTTGTTTTCGGTCGCATTGGTTTGTCTGTCTGTTTGTCTTTTTGTCTGTTTGTCTGTCAGCAGGATAACTCAAAAAGTCATGAACAGATTTGGATTTTGTGGAGTAGTTGGAAATGACAAAAGGAACAAGCGATTAAGTTTTGGTGGTGATCCGGATCACACTGTGGATCCAGGAATTTTGTAAAGGATTCTTCACCATTGCTGCGATTTGACATTCCAGTTTCTATAACTCCACAAAAACAAGGCAGACACACTTGAAAAAAAATAGGGTGAAACACAGTTAAATGTTCTTCATTGGCAGTGGTCTGCATTTCTAGTTTCAGTATAATTTCATGGTAATACTCACTGGATGCTGTTGTCATGACGTGATATGTTCACACGTCACCCATGTTATGGCATACAGTTTGAGTTTATTGTCTATCGTAGTTCTACTGTGCTGCGTGTGTCAAGGACTAATGGGAATGTTCCTTATCTTCTTCTTCTTAGTGCGTCATTGTCAAACCAAAAGCACATTGATGAGCGCCCCCCGTTGCCCCTTCTCTCTATTCCTCCATTTCACCCGTCCTTCACACAATCCCTGCTGTGCTCCAGAGGCCCGTCAGACCTGCGGCCCCACACGCCAGCTGGGAGAGTTGATATCAGACCCCATGACCTGCCACCATTACCACCATCCAACAAGGTGAGGAGTGCACAAATAATAAGTTAAGTAATAGTAATGGTCATAAATAAGATTAGTCTGGAAGCGATCATAACATCAGATCTACCTGCTAGTGTATAACGTATAACCAAAGAGTGGTCTAGTAGAGTAAGATACCCCAAACCCGCCTTCCCAATGCAAAGGAGTGCGCTCAAGTCTAGTGTCCTAAAAGGGCGTTGTCCCCTCCCTCCACTTCTCATTCTGTGGTGTTTGGTGGCAGCATGCATAAGATATGCACCGCCACCATCTAGCACTACAGGAACTCCATTTATTCTCAATCTTAAGTCCCTTAAGGTCTAACCAAATTGATCCTAAATGGGCTTTTACCTGCCGTCAAATGGATTCAGGAAAAGAATGGGCTTGATGTATCGTACTCTACTAGACGTTTAACCATGCACCATCCAACAAGATTAGGAACACACAAATACCACTACAGCAGACACAAATACAGCAGACATAACCAACAATATTTCTTTGTCATTATTGGTTCTCTTTCAGGGGTCTGCCATCCAGCATATGTCAGCCAAGGCCCTGTCAAATCCAGCTACCCCGCACTGCCAGTCCCCTCACAGCCATTCATATGTACGTCAGCATCAACCTACTGGTACACGGGCACACCAGAGAGAGTTTGCATGACAATATATATATATATATATTTTTTTTTTTAACAAATTAGGACTTGGTCGTACAATTTAATATTTATATGTATATAAATATATATATATATATATATATATATATATATATATATATATATATATATGTATATATAGCCTATGTTTAGGAGCTTTTATGCCTTTATTTGATAGGAAAGTCTGAGATGGCGACAGGAAGCGAGTGGGACAGAGAGACGGGGTGGGATCTGGAAATGGCCCCGGCCGGACTCGAACCGGGGTCCCCGTGGGCATGCAAACCCAAATCTGGGGGGCTTAGCGCGCTGCGCCCCCCTTGCATGACAATATGTTAAGACAAGGCCCCTATACATTTGCTGTTATCAGAATGGCAATGACCAAGTCGTAATGTATTACTAAAGGTTCTATGTAATGTCATAGTAGTAGAACACAGGAGGAAGAAGAGAACTCGCACACCAAGGGTTGCCGATGCAGGAAAGGTGTTTTAATCCATCAACTTAAACAAAAAATAAAATAAAGTGCTACCAAGTGGGGGTGCAAACGTTTCCACACGCACCCCCACTTGGTAGCACTTTATTTTATTTTTTGTTTAAGTTGATGGATTAAAACACCTTTCCTGCATCGGCAACCCTTGGTGTGCGAGATCTCTTCTTCCTCCTGTGTTCTACAATACCTAGAACCCACGCACCCACAAGGCCTGGAGTAATTGGCGCGACACCCTTCCTGACCTAACTGAACATGTCGTAGTAGTAGCCTACTACGGTAGTAAACATTTTTCAAGGACTAGTACAGTGTTCTATTGGGCACGTTGTGAGGCTACTGTGTAGTCTGTGCTGTATGTAGTCTGTTGTGTGTAGTCCTCTGCGGCTGAATTTCACACAATCAAGATATCCACAAAGGCGAATGTTATTAAAATGTTTCACTAAATCTGTAATTTATTTATTTTTTTCAGTCTGAGAGGTACGATGCTCTTCAAGGGAGCGAGACCCAGCCCAGCCGAGTCCTTGAGAACCATGTTGATGTATGTAAGGCACATACTGTAGGTGCCATATACAATTATAATATAACACATACAGTGCCATATAACATTGGGTGCATTCCAATGTGCAACCTTGCGTCCTCCACTTGTGCTTGTTGCCTCTCGTTTTGCTGATGCCCCGCCTCCATGGAGAAAACAATTAATTTTCCCCGCTGTCGGCCTAGCCAAAACAATATTTGACTATTCTTCAATCACCCTCCAGTTTGCAAATGAGAGTATTATTTTACAATTGAGCTTTTGTGAAATATTGAAATATAATGCTGTTGTCAGTGATGTCATCACGACGTATTACTTCCTGGTACAAGGCCACAAGCCCAAGTGGAGGATGCAAGGTCGCATATTGGAACGCACACATTGTCTGATATCCTGACTTTAACTGATGATAAGCACAACTACTGTACTTCATGTTTCAACTAATAACTGAAACATTAAACAGGGCAGATGCTAGGCACAGGCAGACAAGGCATTCGCCTTGGGTGCCAAATGCCTATCGGGCACCAGTGATGCCTGAAACTCCCACAGAATGAGCGAACATCAAGTGAAATAAAACATTACACTTCCCATTGACAAAGGACTTCTAACTATAGGCTGTATATAGGTGCTAGATCAGCTGTGCTTGATCGGATGTGTGACGCTCCATTTACAGATGTCAATTTCTAAATGCACAAAAAGGAAAGAGGGTGCTTGCCTAGGGTAGTAAATTAACTAGAACCAGTCTAGGGAAGTAAGCTCATTTCCACCTTAAGAATTTTCATCAGGTTAAGTGAAGATATCAGTTGAATACTTAGGTGCTGTTTATACATACCTGGGTATTTTCTTCTCTTCGTTTAGCAAAATATTTTCGTTCACATCAAAGGCAAATACGCATAAATATGCTGTTGAGAGCTGTCATAAATAGGCCTACGTTAAGCCTGTGCGCCTTAAGTAAGTCTCCGTTTATCTCTGTTTATATACAAATGCTAACCGGAAATTTTTAAAAATCTCCACTTTTGCTGAGTTTTTTTGGAGCTTCGTTTATAGAAGGAAAACCTTTGTTTGTTTGTGAACGCAAGGCACAACCGAAGGTGAAGGTCTTCGTATATCAAAATACCCGGGTATGTATGAACAGCACCTTTTAGGCGGTGTTCATACATACCCGGGTATTTTGATATACGCAGACCTTCCCCTTCGGTTGTGCCTTTCGTTCACAAACAAACGAAGGTTTTCCCTCTATAAACGAAGCTCCAAAAAAACTCTATAAACGAAGCTCCAAAAAAAAAGTGGAGATTTTTAAAAATCTCCGGTTAGCGTTTGTATATAAACAGAGATAAACGAAGACTTGAATGACACTCTACTTACGGCGCACAGACTTAACGTATTTATGACCGTTCTCAACAGCCTATTTATGCGTATTTGCCTTTGATGTGAACGGACATATTTTGCTAAGCGTAGAGAAGAAAAATGTTTGTTTATCAAAATACCCAGGTATGTATAAACAGCACCTTAAAGTCACCAATAATAGGCTACCCCAAAAGTGAAAGTACAATGGTAAAAGTACAATTGCATGGCTATAATATTTTCTACATCTTGTTTCTTTTTTAAAATAACTTCTTTCCTGTCTGCTCTGTCCTGTCTCCTGTGTCACACTCAGGTTGTCTTGACAAAACTCTGCGGATGTGATAAACAGCTTCAGTCCCTTTGTGCAGAACTATCGCAGTTGCAAGTAGAAAAAGTAAAGACAATTATTTTAGTTTATTTATTTATTTATTGCAAATACATCAGTGGCCATACAGTACTGGTCAGTTAAGTTTGTTGTTTTTTTCTGCTTGTAGGACAATCTCCAGGCTGCTCTTGAAGTTAGCCACATGCAGTGGCAGGAACCCAAGTGTACGGAAGCCCAAATGACCCAAAAAGCCTTACTGCAAGAGGAGCTGGTCACCATTAGAGCCAGAATATGTGATGTGCTAACGGTGGGTCAACATTACTGCAACCTCAGTGCTTATCAAGCTAAGACACAGATACTGTTTCCATGGTGACATACCATGTTTGACAGGTGTACCTTACCACGATTTTTGCCAAACACAGTTAACAATGCAAAATGTAATAACTTTTTCATAAGATTGTTTTAAAGCACATTGCAGGATTTTGAAATGTGGATATCTGAGGTCTCCCATTGTAACAATATCAAAACCACGTTTTTTGTTTGTTTTTTCTTTTAATATGAATATGTTGGGGTTTTTTTTTAGCATTTTGCTTGCGCATTACAGTATGTGGCAGGAATGGTGAAATAAAATGTTGTGTTCTTTACAGGACATGGACTGTGTGTGGTGTCAGTATGAGAGGATGGAATCTGAACTGACAGTGTTCCGCTCTCAGCTTCAGCACATATGCCACTATGGCTTGCACCAGGTACAGAGAAGGGATAAGCTTTATGATGACTAACACATTTGATGAGTACAGAGGACAATAATAAATACCCTGTCACTTATTTTTCTATTTTAAGGAGCAGCATACAGTTCAGAAGCAACTTTGGATGATGGAGGACATTCTCTGTGGCCTAAGAAGTAACAGGAATCACTACAGGCTTGTGTTAGGCCTACAAGACGAGCCAAGTATGTCCATTTCATTTCATACTGGATACCCCCACCTGCCATTTTCCATTTTCCTAATTTCTCCCATTTGCTTGAAACACTTTTAATTCAATTGATTTCAGGTGCAGACATTATAGGACACAATTTGGTAAGTTTTTTCTTTTAATGTTAATTGAAGCAAGATTACTCTGCTCTAATGACTAAATACAAATCAGGTGTTGTACTGTATAATATATTTGTGATAATTGGTATATAAAAAGTTTGTTTTTGATTTTGACCTCCGCCAAGGAGGTAATGTTTTCGGTCGCTTTGGTTTGTCTGTTTGTTTGTCTGTTTGTCTGTTTGTCTGTTTGTCAGCAGTATAACTCAAAAACTAATCACCGGATTTAGACAAAACTTTGTGGGTTTTTTAATAATGACCCAAGGAACAAGTGATTAAATTCTGGTGGTGATCCGGATCACGAACTGGAACCAGGACTTGTTTAAAGATTCTGTCAGCAGGATAACTAAACAACGAATCAACTGATTTGGACGAAACTTTGTGGAGTTGTTAGTAATGACCCAAGGTACAAGTGATTCAATTCTGGTGGTGATCTGGATCACGAATCAGAACCAGGACTTTTCAAAAGATTCTTCACCATCTAGACGCCCCCTAGTGACCAGAAATTGAATTGCGGGGACTCCACAAAAACAAGGCAGAAAGACTTAGTGTGTAACGTAGTCAAATGTATCAAGCAGCTTCCTTGGCGGAGGTATGCACTCTCTGAATGCTTCTAGTCTTATTTGTGGTTGATTTGTGTGGGACGTGAACATCTTTGATCCAATGTCTAAGGTGGCCAGGTGTGAATCCCAGAGCCATAGCAAATCATTTCCCAGCTCACCAGAGCAGAAACTGCATGACTGGAATCAAGGTAATGGAAAACCAACACTGTTATTTTGAAATTGAAATTAAGTTGAAGAATACAATGAATTCACCTTCATATTTATTCATCTTTGTTTGCACAGATTACAGAGTACATACCTGGTCACCAACAGATCCAGCTGTAAATATGACAGGACTAAACAACATCTCTACAAAAGACTACCGAGTAAGTATGGAATGTTTTGATCTGATAGAGTACTGATATTCTAAGTGTGGAATATATCTGCTCTGAATCAGGAGGAGGATCTGAAGGTGTTGCCCATTGATGTTTCAACTGTGTTAAACAATGATCAGTTAGGTGAAAGTAATGAAGGGGAAAAAATCAAATAAGTTCAACACACACATTTCTCTCTGTGTCAATTACAAGGGTTGGCAAGAACCAGAGAATGCGAGGGGAACCAATATCTACGGTCAGACGTCGGACGTCCCAAAAGAAGTGCCTTATTCCAAACATCTGGCTTCTAAAGAAGAAGGAAGCACAGAGTCACATAAAGCCGCAGCTCTGCCTCTCCGGGTCACGCGGGTGATCACAGCCACGCTGCCCTCCGCTCTCACTGCACACCGGGTCTCTGTGCAGGACCCTCCATCTGAACTCCTCAACCCGCTACCAGAACAGATCCCCCAAACACTTCCTAAAAGGACCCCGAGTAAACCCTTGCGGCTGTCTTCTCAATACTCCGTACCAGCAAGTGAGGCGGCCGTTCCAAGATCAGTGCAACTGGCGCGTCAAAGGAGCGAGATCATTGGTGCTAAGGCTCCCGAACAAAGCAGACAATATTGCACACTAAAAGAAAACACACTCGGTCAGGAGTTGGATGGAGATGCACTTTCAAGAGGACTTGATGAAAACAGAAGAGAGCAGGTGAGCTTCTCAGGCATATTTATACTAACGTGGCCATATTCAGTAGGATTTACAACTGTATACTGTGTTTCTACTTACCGTATTTTGTCCCATGAGCAGAGAGAAGCTAAACTAAAACGAGTAGAGCGCATCAGACAGAGAGTTATCAGAAGGTGAGTATTAAATATACTTGTTTGACAAAATAATACACTTACAGTGAGAGCCACTTTTTTCGTTCCATGTGCATACCATGAACCTTGAGTTTTTCAAAGCTGTTGTTTCCAGCTGAACCTTGCAAGGATAATTCATAATGCAGTCAAGAAAACATGGTATAAATCAGGAGTAGGCCTACATTGTCCTAGCCTGGTTCACACCAGACGGTGTATGTGTAGCTTCGGCGCTCCCTGGCGGAGCAGAGCTACACACACTACCGTCTGGTACACAGCCATAGAGCACGCTCCGTCTCCAACCAGAAAATAGGCTGAGAATTTTTTGCTTCTGCACGGCCTCCTCACCAACAAATTCCTTCAAAAACCTTCCTGTTAATCTTTAAAGAGTCAATATAGTCTCTAATCTGTCTTGTGACTCCTCAATGTGAGTTACCGTTTATATTTAAGAAATAAATGCTCCGTCTATTTTCTGGTTGGAGACGGAGCGTGCTCTATGGCTGTGTACCAGGGGGCGCCAAAGCTACACACACACCGTCTGGTGTGAACCAGGCTAACATTGTCCAGTAGGGCAAAGGGGCAGGTGCTGTAGCACCACCTTGTCCCTATCTGTGCACACCTTTGACTTAGATCATGTTTTTCATCTTACAGTGCATCAAGGGAGAACCATGCTCAAAGTGGCCTTCTCCCTCTGACTGATGTGACTGTCAGAAAACCTGTAATGCCAGGTAACCAATTGTTTTACTTTAAATCTTAATGTCATTTTAATATCATTGTTGTAATCTGTCCTGTAATTCTGTGTGTATGTAATGTATTATGGTACTGGTAATATTCAATATTTTCACAGTTCATTTGGAATCTTTTTTTTAACTATTCAACTTACCATTTTTTGTTTCAGAGACTGAAGAGCTGGCATTTGAATGCAGTTCAAATACCCTCCCCGGTGACCCAAAGGAAACTGAAAACGTGTTTGAGTCTCACGGTGGCTACGCAAAGGGTCATAAACATAAAATCCACAACAACTTTTTAGCTCATGTATCATTCCCAATTCAGGACACTGCTCTGATAACGAGTGCTGCCTCCAAAGACAAGTCGTCTCCCTCGTCTACCAATAACCGATCTGAATGGTTCCTTTCAGCCTGTGAGTGGCAGGGATCGAGGCCAGTAGCAAACCATGGACTAGAAGCACGCGATGCAACTGGGAATGAACTTGAGGCTTTACCACACCGATTGCACCAGACTCTGGAAATATCCTCTAATATGAAGTTGAATAGAAATGAGATAGATGTGTTAGAAGGGATGTCCAGGTGCAAAGAAAACAGTGAAACTTTACTCAGTGTGGCATCTGTCAATCAGGGTGAAAAAGGAGAGACAGGTGAAACAACATCTGACATATTGAATCCATCAGAGTTGGGGATTGCAGCACCAGCAGTACATTGCAATTCTGATGGTTGGAAAAATAACATTGAAAAACCAGAAATGATATCGAAAAACCAGGATAGTATACTTGCTAACGATCCAGTGGCACCACCTGTGTCAAAAGAGAAGTGTGTAGCTTGTGAACCTCAAGAGGTAAATGTGGAGTTGTCTCTCTATGAGGAGATACCATATGTTTTATCATCCTCACAAAGGCAAAAATCTCCAGATGATACTGACCATGAATTAATGACTGAATGTCCAGAGGGTGAAATGGCAGTGCTGAACCATTGTGCAAATGAGGTCGAAGATATTGCCATTGAAAAAAATGGGTTGCCACTAAGTGAGATACTGGTGTGTGTACCTGATGAAAGCCAAAATCACATACAGATCAAAATTGACCAATCTCTTGACAATGCTACACTACCTGATGAAGAGAGAGACCACAGCCCTTCATTTGCCTGGAAGAGAGTCACCATGGATAGCACGTGTTTGTAAGAAAGTACCAGATTTGGCAAAGAATGTTTTTGTGGAGAACCCTTGGGGAGATTAGGAAAATATACTTTAAGAATGATTTAAGAAGAAATGATTGCTGACTTCGAGAAGAAATGATTGCTACTTTCAAGTCTTGTAAAATACAATGCATTTTTTTTCTTTTTTTAAAACTTTTTTTGTGGTTGAGAAACGGAGGGTAAGATAATCTATTTATGAGATTTTGTGAGAAATGATAGCCATTACAATGCCCAGTTAACTATTTACTTAAAATGGCTTGTGCTTAAAAATAATTGTTTGTACATGAGGCATTAATGATAGATTCACCAATTTTACCGGGGCATTTGGTCAAACTAATTGAACTAAATAAACCTGAAATTCTAATTTAATTATTGTAGGTCAATAAGGTGTAACAATCATATTTATATAGCATCATTCAAAATAATATGTGTGTGATATTGGTTTGAGTAGCAGATGAGCGTGAGTAGCAAACAACAAAAAATAAAAGTTACTGCACACTACCTACTAGAATGTACTTTATTGTATTGTGTCTTGAGGGATTAAGGTTGTTACTAATTGTCCCTTACGTCTTCATAGTAATCATATGACAGGGATATACTATATGTATACATGCAATATTTTGGTCAGTGATGGGCTACAATCAACTTTGGTATGGACTGTTTTATCTTATTTTTCTTGTGAATGATGATGCCCTTCAGTGCTACCTAGATGATTAGGTATTTCAAAGTCATCAAGCCAGTCTTGACTTGCAAATGCTGAATGTAAAAACACAGTAAGAATATATATCAGAAAACAACTTTGTGTATCTCCTGGATGTCTCTTTCACCACCTCTGGTGGACATTTGAGGTTGTTACTGCGGGGCCTTATTTACTGCCCTCTCCAGAGTTTTAGGCAGGAAATGTTCTCTGTACAGGCAGTTGCATAATAAGACACCTTCTGTCCTTTAAAAAGTATATCCTGAAAAGTGGTTATAAAATAAAACCTATGAGTGAATCGAACGGTTGTTTTTTGTTAGCTTGTAGAAAGGCATTGCAACCCACAAAGCCTTTATATGTATATTGCATATAATCTGGCACAAAAGTTTGAATTAGCAACAAAGTCATACACTAATTTCAGACTGACTGCAGAGTATGGTACATCAACTGATTAATGCCTGTCTTAAAGGGACACTGTGTGAGATTTTTAGTTGTTTATTTCCAGAATTCATGCTGCCCATTCACTAATGTTACCTTTTTCATGAATACTTAACACCACCATCAAATTCGAAGTATTCATTATGACTGGAAAAATTGCACTTTTCATGCATGCAAAGGGGGATCTTCTCCATGTTCCGCCATTTTGAATTTCCAAAAATAGCCATTTTTAGCTGCAAAAATGACTCTACTTGGACCATACTAGAAAATATTTGTTTATTACTTAGTAAACTGTCATGTAAAGATCAAATGTGGCAATAGGCGGCCCATTTTGAATGAACAGCATAGTTGCAGTACCTTTTTTGACCATTTCCTGCACAGTGTCCCTTTAAATATACCTCATTTACTATGAACAAGACACTCTGGGTGGTCCTTCAGTCTGATTAAAAAAGAACCAATGTGACATTTTGTAGTTGTGGATATACGGTATGGTTGTTGCCTATAATGTATAATGTGTAGTGTATGCATATCAAATAGCACACTCTGATAGTCTTTATATTTTTTATTTAAGAAAAATGCCAGTAAGGTGCAAATCATGAATACATTTTCACAACGATCTGGCAAGACTTTGAAAATACAAGAATATTTACCTTAAATTACTATAGAATATAAAATCATGTTAAAACAAAATGTGCTGAATAAAATCAACATGCATTTGCATGCAGTAACAATCATCACTTTTAGGCTATATTACATCTAGAATTTCACACCGTCATAATTCATGATAATATCACCATACATACATACAATAACACATATGGACCCAGACAATCAATCTTACAGACTCAAAAAACTAGTTTGCTTCTTTCTTGCGTCCTTATGTCCAGTGGTGTAGTCTACGTAGAATGCAGGTATAGGCAGTATACCCACCTGAAAATGGCAGGGATTTCAGTATACCCACCTAAAATTGATTGATTCAATATTTAGAATAGCACTTAATATATAGGCCTAGTATACCCACCACAAAAATGTTCAAATATATAGTATACCCACCACAAAAAAGTAGACTACACCACTGGTTATGTCTGAAACTGCAACAAGCACACTTCAACTGCAAGCACATGTCTATTCTTTTCTCAGTAGTGTACAGGATGAGTTTATTCCCATCCAGAAGCCTGGGAGAATCTTCTGTGTGATTTCAGCCTGTATCCTGTGAAGCAGCTTCACCTCTTTCAGCTCCTCTCCCTCGCTCCCACCTTGGACCAAATAGAAGTTGATGATACCGGCAGGCTGGTCGAGGTAGACGCCGATGGTCGAGCAGTGTGGTATGTTGCGGATTTCGGTGTTGACCCCGTTGTGCCAGGCCTGGTAGTAGGCTCCCGACCACTCCAGGGCCCAAGAGGTCTCGTTCTCCCCCAGGCCACAGGGCCCGTCGCATCCTTTCCTGCCCACGGCTTCATACGTGGCCCCGATGACCACCCATCCAGAGTACTCCACCTCCCAGTAGCCCCGAGCGCCAAACAGAGACTGTTTGCATAGCACCTGAGGAATCAAGACCACAATCGTCACCAACCGCAGCTGTGTGTGTGTGTGTGTGTGTGTGTGTGTGTTTGTGTGTGTGTGTGTGTGTGTGTGTGTGTGTGTGTGTGTGTGTGTGTGTGTGTGTTTGTGTGTGTGTTAGAGAGAGAGAGCAGAGAGAAAGAGAGAGAGGCCTTTGGATGAATATAGTAAAAGTGAGCTATATGCTCGATACATGTGTGATGTGTGTAATGGCTTGTGTACTCTGTATTTATATATGCATTTATGCTACTAGACACCTTGATTTCCTTTGGGATTTATAAATGATACTCTACTCTACTACTCTACACACACACACACACACACACACGAAATGGAATGGATGGAATAGAAGGGTCTAGAAGAGGGCAAATTTGTGTAATCATTGCAATGTGCATACAGTACCTGTGGAGAATAGTCATAGCGTTCTGGATTGTCCAAGCAAGGACACACCTCCCCGGAGCGACGCATTACTTTGTTACCTCCATCTGTGATCCACAGCATTTTGTTGGCTGTTTTGTCATTAAGAGATAGATTGATCCAGTCTGTAAGAAAGTGCACCAATCTTTAAAAACTGGGCTATTACACACACCATGTGTCAAATGTGAAATGGGTCGTAATGACCTTAATTGACTTTCATTAAACATTGTACCCTGTAAATGGCATACTTACAAAAATTACATATGAGGATTCTAAAATCGTTTTTTTTTAGTTCCTGCAAAATGTTGTGTATTGTGAAATGTGGGGAGCAAGAAATAGTATGCCTGCATGCTCCATTTTCCCCCCTCAGAGTATTTGACCCATCACATGACAAAAGACCAACAAATGTCGGCGTCTGCGCCTGAACTTAATACTCGTGTATTGCTTGGTGCGTGCACTCCCAAAAAGTAGTAATCAGTCAAGATAATGGAAAAAAGGAGGCGCACACAAGACTTGTGTGAAAAAGTGTATTGAAGCCGAAATTAAACAACAGAAGTCTAAGGTTAACTGGAGAAACAGACGTTTCGGAGCTAGTCCATTCTCAATGTCTCCAGTAGCGTCTTGTGTGCGCCTCCTTTTTTCCATTATCTTGAGTGATTACTACCTATCATATGACAAAATGAGATCTACGTTTGGAGTTTCCTTACATTTCAGGAGTTCAGCTCTACATGTTGGCTCTTTGATGTTTGGCTCGTAGATCGGCACGTTCTCTGCAAGGGAAAAAAATTACAAGTTGCCATGATGTATGGAGCTTACAAGGATTCACAGATGAGAAAAGATGAGATGCTAAACATGAAAATGAGTGAATAAAGGTAGTTATCACACAGTAAAATCTGTAGTATTAATTCAACACTGTTATGAACATGTACAGCATGGTTCCACACAGTTTAGTGTTAAATTCAGCACTTTAGGTGGTGAATTAACACTCAGAGTTTTATCTAACTCTGTTTTAGAGCATATAGCCTATATATACTGTATATATATATATATATATATATATATATATATATATATATATATATATATATATATATATATAGCCTATATGGCCTCACAGTGTTAATTAACACTCAAAGAGTTAAAATGTAATACTAAAATCTAGTGGGACCATATGTGCTCAGAATAGCGCTGAATTAACACGGCAACATTTACTGTGTGCTTATATGTTCATGTATAGGTTGAGTGAACACCAATTCCATCATGTTTGTGTTTGCTGGCTGGTTTGATTTGAAGTTCCCTCTGTGACCTTGATTACTGTATTTCTCAATTGGTTTTGTACATTTCTCGAATCTCTCTAGCAATTTGCAAAACATAATATTCATTCTCAAAACAGCTTTAACAAATAGCAAAACACCGTGGATGACCTGCAAAACCGAGTCTCTTGCTCAAAACCCAAGTTTTTGTGTCAATGAACGTATCAGTGCCAGCAGAATGGTTAGTCATTGTGTCATAGTGTGGTCCGTGTATGGACAAGCTAGTCAAATCGGCTTGTCATGTCAATTGAATAGTACACTCTTGAGGATCTTTTCTGAAGCAAAATGTTGTTTAGATTGGATGGGAAGTGTTGTAAATTCGACTTTATGTTACATTGATCAGATAAGATTGTCCTAGATATACATTTAGACTATGACCTATTTATTGACAGATTTTCTCATTGCAAAATAGGAAAAATAGCAAACTCTGGTTGAGGTGTCAAAATGCACACTCTACCATCCCTTTTTACTTGTCTTGCAAGCCCATGTGAAAAAAAAATCTAGAACTGTAAAGCAAAATAAATTTGAAACAATACACTGATACTGCATAAAGTGCACTTACTGTCTTGTGAAATTCTAGGGAAATATTGTAATTTTGCATGGAGCGTAATTATAAAGGGCACATGAGGCATAGAGTAATATAATGCAATACAGTGCCTATTGTTGTATTGCATGCCTGTTTTCTCTATCCCTTATATTGTCTTTGATTAGAGAGAGTCAATATTTACCTGTGAGCAATTTACCAATTCAGATCACATTTATAGATAAAAATCCAAAGGAAATTATGGAGTGCTTATCACATTATGACAGCTTGGTAAATAATTTTGCCTGTCAAGACTTAAACTATGACATAGGGCCTAAATGTTTTAGGGGGTGAGATAGTTTCATGCATTCGGTGACAAAGCTTTTTGAGTGATATGACAAAAGCTATTGATAATGTACGGAATCACCGAGAATTGTACACAGCAGCTATGGCATGGTGGACGAGAGCATTTGCTATATGCCAAAAACAATGAGAAACTGATTTGACCATGTGCAGAGGTAACACCAGGAAGTCACAATTGAACAAAGACTTTTGAGAATCATTATTCTGTTGTGAGAAATGTACAAAACCAATTGAGAAAAACTGTAAGTAATAAGTGACCACAGGTGATTTGTGTTACACAAACATGTTTGGTAATTTACCTGGTTCCTTTTTTGCTGCTTTTGGTTTTGCAACTTTGAAGCCTGAGGATGAAAAACATTTACTTTTAATAATAATGAGGCAGAATATTTGTCTTTCTAGCAACCCAAATGTTATAGGCCTATACAAAATACACTTTAGTGTAACAAGGTGTACAGTGTACATTCAAACCAAGTCTTAACTACTTTAGTGCACATGGACAGATAACTCGAAACTGTACATTGATAATTATCAGCTATCCATCATTTCACTGTGCCCTTTCTTTTTTCATTTTAAACAAATGCAAAAATGCAACAAAATACAACATGCTTTCTCATAAATGGCTTTTGTGAATGTCCACTCATTTAAAATATTTAGGTTTACTTTTTTACCCTTGGGCTAATATTATTCCAACTGCCAACCAACTGTGATGGCTGATGCAGCATGTTATTGTCATTTGCATCAACAACTTGTCGGACAACAGAATTGTTGCCAATGAATTCAGTGATAAGACCACAGATTTGTGTTCATGTGTGTGTATCTGTGTATCTGTATCTGTGTATCTGTGGTGCTATGGTAGGCTACTCATTTCTGAGGGGCCAATGCTGAGGCATGTTCAAGCCAAGAAGCGCATTGCCTACAGTTGGCGTCTCTCAAACTAAACTATGCTTTTGTTTGCTGTCTGTTAAAACGAACATTTAAATGAAACAAAAAATATATACATTCATCATTCAAACTTGTTACTGTCCCTAGCCCAAAGAAAAAGAACATACTTAAAAAAAAAACAATATGATGAAATCAAGCATATGATAATGTACTATAGCAACAAGGTAAAAGTCCATTGACCATGTGAAAAAAGGGTGTCAAAAAAAGAAATCCACACAAAAGGTCCATGTTCCACAAACCGTATGTATATATGTAAACGCATGCATCGGGTCCATACCTGGTTTCTTTGTTTCAGGCATGATTCTTGATGGAGACCTGGTAGGCATGTTGAAGTTGTCCTATTCCCTTCCTGTTCCTCTGTGTCCTAGGTGATGTCAGCGCAAAGTGGCAGGCCGGCTCCAGACTCCCCCTTTATATATGCTGGAGGTATTTACGCAGGTGATTTTGAAATGACACAATCGGCGATTAAAAAGGGCTGATTTGTGGCTGTGCTGAATGATGCAGTCGAGGTAAAGATAGTAAATAGGTTAAGAATGGCACTTGAAGCGATCGTAACCCAAGCACTGCTCCCAAAGTGTCAGGTCGGGGATGATGATAAACATGTCTGGAATGCCCCCTCTTCATCAGAAGACCATCACAATGTGTCAGCGCCATCACACATGCTTATACACACACATACATAGCTAGAGAGAGAGAGAGAGAGAGAGAGAGAGAGAGAGAGAGAGAGAGAGAGAGAGAGAGAGAGAGAGAGAGAGAGAGAGAGAGAGAGAGAGAGAGAGAGAGAGAGAGAGAGAGAGAGAGAGAGAGAGAACACAGTCAGATAGGTCACCACCACCAATCTTTGGGACCTGCTCATAAATTGGTCACTCCAGGGATAAACAAGAATCAGTTGTATCATTGATTCATTCAGATGCATGGTGCCATGTGTGCAAATTTGATTTAATAAAATCAGCTCCATATCATAGGACTTCAAGTTTGTTATTTCAGCTGGTGTAGTGGGTGCAGTCACATGGTCGGCGGGAACAGGAAAGAAGACACCTAAGTTGATGGATGATACAACAGACGCCTGGTAGAAAAGTGTTGAAAATCAGGGTGACAATCTGACCGTGACCCACTTCAGGCTTATAGAGACCTTGTCAGCTGTGCTTGTACTATGTTGTCAGTCACCCTCATATAAAGAATCGAGCTGTGAAAATGGAAAGATTGACAGATTTACTGCGGGGATCAAACGCGAAAGGAGATTAGGCCCAGTTCCGTCAGTAAAGCTTCTTCACAAATTATTCTGAGGGCAATTAATAAGAGCTTTTTAAACATTTAACAGCCAGTTAACGGTTATAATGAGCTAGTTTGGCTCTGCAGTTTTATCTCCTATTGTAATAAAATTCTAGATTGCTCAGGCCTCCCCAAGCCAAACTTTGATCCCATCCAGTGCATTTCATTTGTCAGCTTACATTTGCATTTGTAGGCCTTTACAGAAATAATTATAGCATGATCAAAAGTGCGAAACAGCATATTTTAGGTCACCCCACACGTTTTCGAGTTGATTAACATCATTTATCATGTATTCTGATATATGCAATCTGATCCATGACTCCCCGTAAGCATGTAAATAGGTCCCACAGTAGACGAAGAAAAGCACGCCCATAGGAAAACGATAGTCTATATTGAAAAACTCACATGGCTATACAAACCTTATACAGCATGTGGGATGATGAGAAATGGCCTTGATTTTAGTATGTCTCATTTATAATAAGCAGTCATACACTTTCCATGTGCAATATGTAGGCTACATGTAGTGCTGTATGGGAAATGTATGTGTGCGTAAGCGTGCCGTGCACAGATAGAGACGAGGCAGTGCTGAAGCACCTGCCCCATTGCCCTAAAAAAATACCCTTTCCTTGTTCATTGTTCAGGCCTTATTTGATCTTGTTTATACACAGAACAGCTATATAAGAACAGCTTCTGACAACTACTTTTTAACGGCCTCCATAGTCAAGTCGAGTCAAGTCAATTTTAATTTTATAGCGCATTTCATACACAGGTGCAACTCAATGTGCTTCACAAAAAAAACAAAATGCAAGAAGAAAAAAGACAATTAAGTCAAAGAACATCTAAAAACACCAAGATTAAAAACACATGGTAAGTAGAAAACATAAAAAGAACAATATATATATATATATTTTTAAAAGTGTTTAAAAACATTCAGATAAAAACACATGGTAAGAAACATACATAGAAATAAAAATGATATAAAACGCAAGCTAGTTAAAAGCATCTGAAAACAGCTTTGTTTTGAGTCTAGATTTAAAGCTATTAATACTGGGTGCATTTTTTACGTCGTCTGGAAGCTGGTTCCAAAGCTGTGAAGCATAGAAGCTAAAGGCTGCCTCTCCACACTTTGTTTTGACTTTTGGAATCACCAGCAAATTCTTCTCCGTTGACCTTAGTGACCTGGGGGTCGTTTCTCGACAGTGCCTTTGCTAACGACGTTAGCCATTTTGTTCGTTCTTAAGACCAACGTTGTAACCAAGGTCTTAAGTCGCTCGTAAGACAGTCTTCCGGCTTGGTCTTGAGTTGTTCTTAAGTTGTTCTTAAGTTGTTCTTAAGTTGTTCTTAAGTTGGTCTTGCTCCTGACATTTCAGCGTCTTGGGGCAGGTTCAGGCAGAGTTCAAGTGACAGTGATTGATTACTGCCACCAAGTGCACAAGCGTCTAACTTTTACCACACAAAATGTCCAATGATTAGACAATTTTAAATATATTTGTTTGTGTATGCCGTCTTCCTGCCAGCAAGTCCTTACGTCCAACGTAGGCCACAAGAAAAATAATTGCCATTAAGAATGTAACTCTGTTTTGTGTTTAATAAAAAGAGATTTAAAAAAAAAAAAAAAAAAGCATTGTGCCTGAAGATGTGCAGGAAGATTGAAAGGTGCGTCAAACACAGTAGGCTACACATGACATCTTTATGAAAGTCGTTAAATACCTGTGAAGACAATCATGCCCCCAAAATCCACCCCAATAACCAAATGTCGCTGTACATATCACTGCACAATAAAATCGCGCCAAATAACTTCGCGATGGCGTCAGCCACACGGTCCACTGCCACTGCGCACGAGGGAGAGGAGGCAGAGAGTTGCGAATATGCCCGAATTGCGCGCGCGCACACACACACACACACACACACACACACACACACACAGAGAGAGAGAGAGAGAGAGAGAGAGAGAGAGAGAGACAGAGACAGAGACAGAGACAGAGACAGAGAGAGAGATGGGTGGCAAGTGGATATACTGGATATACTGTTGTGCAGATAAGGCACCTGCGCTTAATTTAAAATTCAGCCGAAATGGATATGTTACCAGTTACCACCAGCAAGTGAGAATTAGGATAGTATACATGCCATCACGCTTTCACCGGCCATTTCTGTGTAGTTATTTGGAGTGATTATGCTACAGTGATATGTAGACCGACATTTGGTTATTTGGGATGGATTTCGGTGACATGATTACGTTGACAAGTATTTAACGACTTTCATGGAGATGTCATGTGTACTGTGTTTGACGGACCCTCCGTGCATCATCCCTTCCTGCACATCTTTACGCGTAAAGCTCATAATGGCAATTGTTTTTCTTGTAGCCTATTTTGCGCGTAAGGGCGTGCAGGCAGGAAGACGACATAAGCAACCAAATATAGATTTTAGAATGATCGATTCCTTTCAGTTATCATTTCAAACATCATTGAACTGTCCACTCTGCGTGGGGAAGGACCTCGCTGTTGTCTCGCACTTAGAGTTCTTCTACATGCGTTCGGGTGTTGGCAGTGTCAGAGGCCAGCCCGAAGGCATCCCTTTGGGTTTACAGAGTTTAAGCTTAAAAAATAGCCTACATCTGATCAAACTACAGTAAGACTGAGCTTTCTCCAGCAAGCGCCTTGAGTCACTTCAAGTTAGAGATATGGGTAACAACGGTTAGACATATATTTGACCCACAACAGAGACCCAAAGACAGCGCGACAAGTGTGTGTGTGTGTGTGTGTGTGTGTGTGTGTGTGTGTGTGTGTGTGTGTGTGTGTGTGTGTGTGCGTGCGTGTGCGTGCGCGCGCGCGTGTGTGTGTGTGTCCATATTCTCAACCCTCTGCCTCCCGCAGAGTAACCAGGTGGCCGCGTAAAGTAGGCTAAATGTGCAAAGTAAAATGATCCCAATGTGATCTCGCATGCCTTTCAGAGCAGGCTATCCTCCCATTATTTCATAAAGCTGCATTTTGTCCAGGGTTGCGATGTACGTGGGTTGGAGTTCGTGTAGGGTAATATAGACAGAAAAGTTTAATTAATGTGTGTGTGCAATCCGACCATGTTGTGCGCGCGTGGGTATTTGTTTCCCACTGCGACAACATATTGTGAAAATTAGAACTGAAGCGGACTCAGAGGAGAATATTATGGATGTTAGAGATTTAAAAGTCCATGCATACATTTATCCCTTCGGGTCTAGAATCATTGCTATTACCCTCCGGCAAGGCATGACAACCACTCATCCACCAACCACCGGTTTCTGAGAGAAGTACTGAAGACTTGTCGTAAATTGATTTAGCAAAACCGGAATAAAATATAAGACATTGTGACATGTAATGCATTATTTGGTTTCTGCTGTCGAAGAGGGATGGTTTTTTGAGGGCACGGTTGTGTTGACAAAGATTTGTGGACTTTGATAGCGTTGTAATTATTGTATCTGACAGCCACGTGAATCATGACGCCGTCACTACTTTGTTTGCGACCAATGCAGCCGAGCTGAGGCGAGACACTCCAAGCATTTCCGAAGACTTCCTCGTCTGAGAACGTACGTACGTACGTCCAAAGGTTGGGCGACTTCGGTCGGTCTTGCGTCTAAAGACCAACGTAAGACCAACTTAAGATCAACTCAAGAGCAACTTAAGACCAACTCAAGAGCAACTTACGACCAACTCAAGACCGACTTAAGACGGTTAGCAAAGGCAAGAATCGAGAAACGGACTCCAGGTTGGTGCATACAGCTGAAACATATCCAGTATATATGTGGGGCCCATTCCATTTAATGATTTAAATACAAGTAGCATTGCCTTAAAATCAATTCTGTAGCTTACTGGGAGCCAATGCAGCGATCTTAAAATTGGAGTAATGTGGTCGTACTTCCTTGCTTTTGTAAGAACCCTTGCTGCTGCATTTTGTACAAGTTGAAGCTGTTTGATGGTCTTTTTGGGGAGGCCTGTAAAAAGACTGTTACAGTAATCAACCTTACTAGAAATGAAGGCATGTATTAGCTTCTCCAGATCATGTGTAGACATAAGGCCCCTAAATTTAGAGACGTTTTTTATGTGATAAAATGCAGACTTAGTAATAGCTTTCATATGACTGTTGAAGTTTAGGTCACTGTCAATGAGGACCCCAAGATTTTTAACTGTATCCCTTGCTTTCAGTCCCTTCGTTTCAAGGATAGTAGCAATCTTTTGTCTCTCCTCTCTTTTCCCAAATATAATTACTTCAGTTTTATCTGTGTTCAACTGGAGGAAATTTTGAGACATCCATTTGTTAATTTGGTCCATGCAATGATAGAGTGATTCAAGGGGGGTGTAGTCATTGGGGGACATAGATAAGTACAGTTGGGTATCATCCGCATAGCTATGGTAATTTATGGAGTTATTCTCCATAATGTGTCCTAGTGGCAGCATATACAGATTGAACAGTAGTGGTCCCAGAACGGAGCCCTGTGGGACCCCACAGTTAAGAGACATCGGTGATGAGGTATGTCTTCCAATGGCGACAAAAAAACTTCTTTGTTGTAAGTACGATTTTAACCAGTTGATCACTATGCCTGTAAAGCCAACCCAGTGTTCCAGTCTATGTAGTAGTATGGCATGATCAACTGTATCGAAAGCAGCACTTAAGTCGAGTAGCACCAAGACGGATGATTTTCCAGCATCAGAATTCAATCTTATGTCATTCATAACTTTAATAAGAGCCGTTTCAGTGCTGTGGTAGGCACGGAAACCTGATTGAAACTTATCAAGGTAGCTATTATAGTGGGGTCGTAGGCATGTGCATTTTTTGTCAGTCATTTCAAATTTGTGTTAAAGTTTGGTTTTCACTCCCAAGTTGAAGTTTAGGGTCTATAGAACAATTTGAGTTCGAGTGTCAAACACATAGATTACAAAATGGCCTGCGGGGGGCGCTCTAAAATATATAAACTGCTATAACTTTTTATTAGTTTAACCAAATTTAACATATGAGGTATGCATGGATTCAGCATTAAGAGGAGGAGCTGGTGAGCTAAGTATTTTGTTACCAGATTAAAGACACACTATGTCATAAACACACTTTTAGCCCATGGACAGCAAAATTCAGGGGGGGGTTTTAGATAAAGGGTGGAAATGCCCTCCAAGTTGCAATGAAACATCATTTATTGTTACAAGTTATTGTAAATTAAGCCTGGTATATCATTCAACTTGATTTGTTCAGAATATCCCTGAAGCACAAAGATACCTAGGATAGCCTACCTATACGCAAATATGGCTGCATAAAGCCTATGTGATATTTAGGACCCAACTTGCAACTTTGAGATTATGAATTTAGGATCACGAGTATCAACTTTTTTCGATGAAGCCATATTCTATTCACACATAAAATCACAAAAAAACGTTATATCTGCAAGAAAATAAATCAATAATAACAATAACGACAATAATACTAATAATAATAATAATAAGACTGCATTTCCGGAGAGACAATGCTATTGGTATGCTTGCGGATTATGCACACACACACACAGAGCTGTTGTATACACACACAGAAACACGAGGGAAAGAGATAGAGGTGTGTGTGTGTGTGTGTGTGTGTGTGTGTGTGTGTGTGTGTCTCTCTGTGCGAGAGAGAGAGAGAGAGATGTGTGTGTGTGTGTGTGTGTGTGTGTGTGTGCGTGCGTGTGTGCGTGTGCGTGCATGTATGGAGATGCTTCAGGTGCCTTTCAGCAATGGGTGGGTAGGGAGAGGTAAGGGTGGGATTCAAACCTGCAACCCTCTGACAGACCAACACCCTACCCAGTAGGCTAGGCCACTGCCACTGACAGCAGAGGTCTAAAGTTCTACAAGGCTGCATGTGTGTGTGTGTGTGTGTGTATGACTGAAGATTCTAAAGGTGACAGTTTGGCAGTCAATAGCTGAGTAATATGTGCAGTCTTATTTTTACGCTGTCATATCTCCAAAAGTTTTGCAAGTTGTCAGATGATATTGACACACAAATGGCACAAACCTGCTCTTCATGTCAAAGCTGAGATCACTTTTCTTGGCCAAATGGTTCAGTCAAAAAATGGACATATTCAGGCCTATGCGCTGAGCTGTTCACACATTTTTTTGTAAGTGAATGGGGTCACATCATAGGGATTTTAAAACTGCTCTCTTTGTAACATTTTTAAGAGTTGGCTTATGATATTCACACAGTTTGTATTCAGAGCCAATACCTCTCTGACAATGCCTTTACCTATAGTTGATACAAAAACCCCAGGACAGGTCACCTCTCACTCTAACTGCCACAGTTTGTGACATTATCATCTTGACCATTCTACCATTCATTTCAATGAGGGGGAAAACAGAGAGAAAACTGAGGAAAAACAAGTCTGGTGAACGAATGAAAGGGGGTAGGCCAGCGAAAAATACTCCACCCTGAGACCTTTTCGAGCCGTTCGTTTTGGCACTCGAACCGTGTCTCTATCTCGAACGCTGCAACGATTCAAAGCCGCCGCGATTCCCATATGCCGAGGTGAATGGAAAAATGTAGAATAATAATAAACTGTTGATGAACAATTAATATGCTTTCCCGCAAGCATACTAAATAAACTGTTGGAGAACAATTAGCATGCTTGCTGGGGGCAAGCAGAGGCCTTTGGCAAGCATACTAAATAATACTATAGGACTATTTCATACATGGTAGACACAATCATCTGCTCTGGGAACTGTCCATTTGTTACCAATGTAGTTGACAGGAATGAAAACCGTTCTTATTATCTGCATTTGCCAGAAATGCCTGCCAATCTGGTAACAAATGAACAGTTCCCAGATTTGGACTACACTACCAAAGATGCCGTTGCCAAAGATGTTTTCCAACTAGAGGTGAAGTGCAGCTGTACTAGTACTTGTACAAATAGACCTGCCAGATCTCGGTGCAAGTGCATGAAGGCAGAGTTAAAGTGCACACGTCTGTGCAAGTGCACATACAATTTCTAAGACTGACCACTGACTGTTTTTGCATCTGTTCTCTGTCATAGTTATTGTAGAGTGGAGTATTGGAATATTAAATGTTAGCCCTATGGTCTTCTGTTTACTTTTTGAATGCAAGAAAAAATGATGTTCCCCATAGTATTTATCATCATCATCATCATCATCATCATCATCATCATCATCATCATCATCATTATTACTATTATTATTAATATTATTATTATTATTGATTTACTTTCTTCCAGATATAAAGTGTTTAAGTTGTGAATAAAATGATGGCTTGATTGAAAAAGAGCTGGTACTCATGATCCTAAATTCATAAACTCAAAGTTGCATGTTGGGTCCTAAATATCACATAGGCTTTATGCAGCTATATATATGAAGAGTTCAGATGCAAAACCCCCTAACTCCATTTCTGAAGACCTGCACTTCTATATTTTTAGAGAACCCCGTTGTTGGTTTGATTTACATTCATGTACTTGATAATACATATAAATAGTTATATTACATAAATAAAATAAAAAATATGCAATTTTGATAGCTTTGTATTAAATAAAAATGAATTAAGATTATTTTCTGAAAAGGCACTTAGGGGGTTTTGCATCTGAACTCTTCATATGTATCCTAAGTATCTGTGTGATTCAGGGATATTCTGAACAAATCAAGTTGAATGATATATCAGGCTTTATTTACAATAAATTGTAACAATAAATTATGTTTCATTGCAACTTGGAGGGCATTTCCTCCCTTTATCTTAAAAAAGCCCGGATTTAGCTGTCCATTGGCTAAAAGTGTGTTTATTACATATTGTGTCTTTAATCTGGTAACCAACTATTTAGCCCATCGATTTCTCCTCTTCATGCTGAATCCATACATACCTCATATCTTAAATTAGGTTAAACTAATAAAAAGTTATAGCAGTTTATATATTTTAGAGCGCCCCCCGCAGGCCATTTTGTTATCTGTGTGTTTGACACTCGAACTCAAATTGTTCTATAGACCCTAAACTTCAACTTGGAAGTGAAAACCAAACTTTAACACCAATTTGAAATGACTGAGCCTATTACGACCCCACTATTAGACATTAGGAAGGCAGTTAATTGGTTAAAAACAATTTTTTCTATTATTTTACCCATGAAAGGTAGATTGGATATGGGCCTATAATTGTTTAGTACCAGTGCATCCAAGTTGTTCTTTTTTAGTAGGGGTTTCACAACTGCTTCTTTCAGGCAGCCAGGGAATATGCCTGTTTGTAGTGAGGCGTTGATGATCTGAAGTACATCTGGTGATATTAGATGTAAAATGGATTTAAAGAAGGCTGTAGGTAGAATATCTAAGTCAGATGTAGAGGAGCTAAGACTTTGCACCGTTCTATTAAGAATGTCGACATCAACTAAGTGAAAATTTCTCATGTGGTTAAGATTTAACTTCACCGTGGCAAGTTGGTCCGAATCATGGGCCGGTTGCCCCTGTGCGTGTATGTTTGTACGTATTTTTCCAATCTTTCCTTTGAAGAAGGATGCGAATTCATTGCATTTGCTAACTGAGAGGAACTCAGAGGGCATTTGATTAGGTGGCCTTGCTAGCTTTTCCACGGTGCCAAACAGGACGCGTGCATTATTAATATTTCGGTTAATTATGTCAGAGAAAAAAGATTGTCTAGCTTTAGAAATTTCTTGGTTGTGTTTCGAGAGTGTGTGTTTATAGATTTGGTAGTGGACTTCAAGTTTGGATTTACGCCACTGTCTTTCAGCCCTCCTACATTCTTGCTTTAGCAATTTAACTGCGGGATTCATTCTCCAAGGTGCTTTTTGATGTCTCACTGTTTTGATTTTTTTGGGGGCAAAAACATCCATAATAAGGGACATCCTTGAATTAAAATTGACCATGAGATCATCTGCACTCTCTGAAGTTTGACTTTGGATCTCTGAGAGTGCTTGCTGAAATAGTGAGACGGTCTCATTGTTGATTATACGTTTTTTGACTGTAACAGATTCCCTTTGAACGTGAGGGTACATAGAAACATCAGAAAAAATGCAGTAATGGTCAGAAAAGCCATAGTCTTTCACACTAGCACAAGCATTAAGACCTTTTGTGATAATTAAATCTAGAGTGTGACCTTGGCTGTGTGTTGGACCTGTTACATGCTGTGTAAAGGCTAAAATGTCAATAAGACTTAAAAATTCCTTAGCATAGGCATTCTCTAAGTCGTCCAAATGAAAGTTAAAATCGCCTGTGATAAATAAGCTTTCATAGTCCACACAAATATTCGACAGCAGCTCACCAAACTCCTCTAAGAAGAGTGGTGCAGAAAGTCTTGGCGGTCTGTAAATAGTCAATAACAGTATGTCAGAAGAACATTTAAGAACTGCAGCTAAGTATTCAAAGGAAGAAAATTCACCTAGTGCTGTCTTTTGACATTGAAACAGTGCCTTGAAAATGATTGCTATCCCCCCTCCCTGCTTAGTCTGCCTTTCTGTACTAATGAAATTAAAGTGTGGCGGAGTTGCTTCTATAAGTGTGATAGCGCTAGTGGATTTTTTCAGCCATGTTTCAGTTAAAAATAAAAAATCAAGGTTGTGGGTACAGATAAATTCATCAATAACAAAAGGCTTGTCCCTGAGAGATCTAGCATTCTGCAAAGCTAGTTTAACACTGAGTATTGGAGGCATTTCCACTGTGGCATTCTGAGGCTACTGCTTTCCTTTAAATTTCTAATGCACGATTATCAAGTGGGATGTGATTGATTTTTTTTTTAACATGTAGGCCTATGTTGACCCCAAGTTTGTATGGCTATGGAAAATTGAAATAGACCAGCGACGAGTGTGGTGTAAAAGGACTTCTGAGAGACTTACCAGACTGGTGCCCTCCGATGCCGCGATGAGGTCATTGACCTTTTGTCCCAGACAGCTGCCGCCATCTCATGAGCTCTGAGGTCCTCTCTTCTACAGCATCGCCGCTCAGAAAGAACACTTTTCAAGTTCAGACAGAAATGTCCTTACATTTAAAAAATAAAATAAATAATAGCCCTTTGGATTCAACTATGCCACTACAGAACACAAGCCTGGCCTAATGTAATCTGAAGCTTTCGGATCAATTAAAATGAGATTGTGAATTCCAGTAAAGATGAACACATCTTAAAAATCAGGATGGTTGCATTAAGAAGACTATGGTCCCACGGCCAAAATGGCACCTCCAAACTGGAATCAACATGTGCTCAACAACATACGTAATAGAGGTCCATTGGGGTCAGAGTTGAAATGCAGAGGTAAAACACATAGGATAAGGGCTCATAGATGTCATTCCGGGGCTTCTAAAGATGGAACAGGTTGTTAGCAAACAATTCCTTGAATGTGTTTTAAAATTCCTTGAACTTATAGTTAGTTGTAAAGACAAATTAGTGGGCAATATAATCGCTTTCGGTTGACCGCTTTCGGCCGCTTATAACACCACAGACAGCCATAATCTTTTATCAGGACAATGAAAATATACACAACCATATGTACCACTCTGGTACATCTTACTGGCTTGGACCCCCTTTTGCACTGTGCAATATTTTATAGTTTATTTCCAGAAATCATGCTGCCCATTCACAAATGTTAACTTTTTTATGAATATTTACCACCATCACCAAATTATTCATTTTGACTGGGAAAATTGCACTTTTCACACATGAAAAGGGGGACCTTCTCCGTGATCCGCCATTTTGAATTTCCAGAAATTCCAGACATTTTCAGCTGCAAAACTTACTGTACTTTTTTACTTTGGTTAAGCTAGTATATATTGGTTTATTATTTAGTAAATATTCACGAAAAAAAAAAATCAAATTTGCCTACATACAGCACAGTTTCAATGAGCAGCATATTTGCAGCATGGTGTTGACACCCAATTCTGACCCTACCATCCACGTGTCACGTCATAAATCAAGACTCAGCACACCAGACGATGACCAATCTTTATTACTCTCCAATTTTAGTGAGTCTGCGTGAACCGCACACTCAGTTTCCTGCTCTTAGGTGACAGGAGTGGCACCCAGTGTGGTCTCATGCTTCTATAGACTATCTGCCAAAAGTTTTGATGTGCTTTGCTGTGCGTTCAGAGATTCTCTTCTGTATACCTCAGTCAGTTGTCACGAGTGGTGATTTGAGTTACTGTTGCCTCTCTATCAGCTTGAACGTCTGGCCTCTCTCCTTTGACCTCTGGCATCAACAAGGCATTTTTTGCCCACGTAGCTGACGTTCACTGGATATTTTCCCTTTTTTGGTCCATTGAGACCCTTGAGATGGTTGTGCATAAATACATGCACAACCTCAGTAGATCAGTACATACTGTACTTATCTCAGTAGATCAGCAGTTCCTGAAATACGCAGACCAGTCCATCTGGTACCAACAACCATATGTAGTACAACATCACTTAAATCACCTTTCTCCCCCATTATAATGCTTGGTCTGAACTGCAGCAGATCATCTCGATCAATGTGATTTGCTGATTCGAAATGTTTATCAATGAGCATTTGGATGCATGTGCTTAACAAAGTGGCAGCTGTTGTTCACCAGACAATAAATAGTGTACGTTCAGTTTGTGTTCGCCCAAATTATGAACTGGTTTAGGTACGACACTGCTCATAAAGCCCTCCATTCCACAAGTGGAAAACCTTATGATTGGTTGGAAACATTTACTACCATAGTTGGCCACTACCTTGTATTGCTACAACACTTACACAGAGACTTTAGAAATATATTATGATGACTTGGTCATCACCATTCTGGTAAGTTAACAGCAAATTTATAACAGAGGCAGACAGAATAAGTTGTTTCTGAGATGTACTCAGAGCACACAATCTTGAGCTGATTGAGAGAGACATTTTCATCGGGCATGTCAAACTCTGGCCCAGGGGCCAAATTCGGCATCATTTCAAATGTGTATTACAGTTGGCCCACTTACACCAATAATGCAATGAAACAGCACACACTCATATGCAACACAATATGCGCAGAACAGTTGAACTACCATATGTGATGGCAAAGAGTGTGTGTGAAATGTAACTATGAGTATTGAGTGCATGTACACATCATTTAAGTCCATTTTTTAAAATAAATATTGAGTTTGACCCACTATTTCATTCCGGATTTTGGTTTTGGTCCTCAGTCAATTTCAGTTTGACACCTTTGCTCTAGACACAAGGCTTTTTTACTGGGTACAGTAGAGAAGATGGACTAAAAGTTGACATCCTATCTGTTTGCGTGCAATCTACAGGGGGTCCATTCCATGCGCTCCAAACTGCCAGCAGTTCATGGGTGTTAGGTGTGTTAGCTGGTGTGATTTTCATTGGCAGGAGATGAGAGAGGTACCGTGATGTTTGACAGTTGAAGTGGACTACTTAATTGGGTATGGCCTTTTGGGGTTTTTTTTTGTCTTAGTCATTAATCGACTTTTTAATGGTATCAGGGTATTCCTGATTTTTTGCCCTTAGAATAAATACATGTATTGATTCAAATAACTTCTTTGCGTATATTTATATATATAGGGCCTACAGTAGTATATACCGGTATTATGAATTGCAAATCTAGTCTCACTCAACACTGGTGTGTAATGTAAGCAGTCCAGTTGGAGCAGGCTTCCCAGCAGGAGTCGTGGATGCGGTGGATGTGGCGACCATATGCAACCCATATATCCTTCCATAAACAAGCTCCTTTAACTCAACCGAGGACGGAATAGTACACGGGCCTACTGGGCCCAGGCCAACGGGCCCAAAAGTCAATGGAGGCCCTCTAACCCAAGCCTGTACAGTTCCATTCTCATATTGCATTAAAATCACACCTTTAACAACTGTATCTTCAAATGTTCTTGGTGGAAAAACCCACGAACCCCCAAAAACATAGCGTCTCTAACCTTTGGCCTAAAACCCTACATCATTTTGTAAACTAGCAACACCCATGGAGGGGGGCCTTTCTTGTTGTCTGGCCCAGGGGCCCATGGAGTCATAATGCGTCCCTGTATAAGCAACACCCTCGATGACTGACTCCGTGTCAGGCAGACCTCCTCCAGCTCGGGACCGCATCGCTCAATGTCATGTCATCTATTTCAGTGTGTTATATGAGTAGGCTCTTAATATGGAAACGCCGACACATTTTGTCTTTGCTGCTTTGATGTGCGAGATTTATTTGTTAACTGATGGATAGATTTGCTATCGACTGTTATATTTCCAATAGCATGTGTAGGGGTGTTGGTGATATGCTTTGCAAGGTGAACGTGATGTGATTTGCTCTTCTGCTCTTGTGAAAAATGACACAAGGACAGAGGTTCCGTGAGTGGTCGCTCACGTGTCGACACAACAGGACAACATGACCTACTGACCTACATGACGCAAACAGTAACTCAAATCATTAGGTGTCAAAAGAAGCAATAGATGGAATGTTGCGTGTGGTGGAGTAACCGTTGTAGTTTCAAGGGTGCAACGTCGCATGCCTTAGGCCTATTTGTTAAAGGTTGAAGGTGAAGATTGTGCACATCCCAGGAAAAGGTGCAGGGAGGACAAAGGCAGACTGTAGTTTTCGGAGTGAGACGTCTGCAAACTTAAAATACTTTTTGTTGTCTTTTATTATTTCATGGCTGGATTTTACGTTTCACGTCTTCATTAGATTCTCTGTATAATTGTTAAACATCAGAATGAGAATCGCTCGGTATGAGAATCAGCATAAATATAAAATATCGGACTTGTCATCTTCATTATTTGTGTGCAGCGACTACATACCACTATGTTGGTCGGTTGTTTGCTTCTTGTAGGATGTGCACGTGACTGGGCACCTTATTTAACCCATTGATGCCTATAGGCACCTGCACAACAACGCCTGCTGAATGCCTAAGCCCTTTTTTGGAAAAGGTGCCCTCTGCCTATTAAAATCTAAATAGCTCAGCCTCTGAAGCACATACAAAACATGAAATAAGTTGCATTTAAATGCTAGGACCCTCACGCTGCATTAGATTGTGTTCATTCAGCTCTAACATACCCATGTTTAAAGAACCCCCCGCAAATCTCAAGAGCCTGAATGCAGCATATATGGCGCTCCAGGTGTCCAAGGTCAAACATGGGTTTGCGGTGTTTGTAAACACGATATTGTGAGGAGGGTCAAGACACTGGCAGCCAACCACGTGAGCTAATTTTTTTTTTACCGACAGCCGTTTCCAACAATCAGAGGTTGAGTTGTGCGCAGTTAGGTTCGCACAGCCAGGGGAAAACAAAAATGTAGAACCCATGTATACACAGCATCAGGCTAAAATGGGTTAAATGACAAGTACACTCAGATTGCCCACCTGCTGTGTGCTACACCATGACTTCTAAAAGTTGCAATACAATGCCCTTCCCCTCAACATACACCACAACCAGGGCCGGATTAAGATGGTATGGGGCCCCTAGGCTATAGGTTGCTGTAGGCCCCCAATGAAGACAAATTAATATGAAATACAATTGGGTAGATGGCATCATTACATTACATTGCATTTGGCAGACGCTTTATAACCAAAGCGACTTTCAAAAGAGGACATTATAATTCAGTAATGAGCATTAACAACATTGAAAACTCAAACTCAACAGCAGACTATTATTTTTCTTCAATTTCACATCTTGTCACAATTCTACAATTACCGGTATTGTTTTTCCCCCACTGTCCATTCGGGCCCTCCCCTGGCAGGTGGGGTGGGGGGCCCCAGGCTGCAGCCATATCTATCCTGTGCATTAACCCGGCCCTGACCACAGAGGTGACAGTGGCTCATGGAGATGTCCTGAGCCAGACACCTCTCATTTCAATATAGTGATTGTACCTTTGCATTGCAGCATTCTGCCATCAGTGCATACTGTATTTAGATAAAGGAGATCCCATACAAAGAGTGATGCTCAATTTGACTTTTCAAAACTCTCGATGGATATTCAAATGACTTAAGCCAGGTGATTCACTCTCGAAATCACTCTCACCCTCTTCAAAGTGGTAAACAGGCTGCTTCATAATACATGATCAATATCAATATCGATAATTTTTCTTTGTAATAATATATAAAATATTCTGACATTTACAGTATCAGAAAATAAATCACCAAACACAAGTATTCAGGAACCCTGTTCTTATGAACTTTCTATCTAAACCTTTGTACCATATCTATTTGGAGAAATTCTATCTTCCACCTTCATGATGGGTTTATTATGAGTGTTGAGTCAGTCATGTCTAATGAAATAGTTGTTGAAATAGTGACGAATACTGATGAAATGTTACCGCAGTAACAACAGGTGTGGTTAGGGTCATTGTCATGTTGTAAAAGAACACAATGACCAAGGTCATGGAGTGAGGGTGACCTCTTCGCTATTCATAGAGCAACAGGCTTACACTTATGCCTCTTTTCCACTGCCGGTTTTCTGGTAGGCCTACAGCTTGACACAGCGCGACTTGGCCGCAACTTTTTGCTTTTCCAATAGGCACGACACAGCTCAATCGTGAAGCAGCAAGTGATGGCCGAGTCGTGCTGTGTCGAGCTGTAGGCCTACCAGAAAACGGGCAGTGGAAAAGAGGCATTACCTTGCTGTCCAAAAGTATTTGGCCCCTTACTTATTTCTTAAGGCAGGTGTACACTGTGCAATATTTTCAGTCGCAAGTATTCCGCTTATGCTCACACTGTGCGAGGGAATCACAGGGTTTAAAAGTTCACATCTCACGACTCGTGTCCTCACACTACCTGTGCCTACTGCAGTTTGCAGTGATTATTTCATTTGTTAAGAGAAAAATGGCATCCAAACCTGCAAGAAAAAGGAATGCCCCCCCTTGTTAAATGAGGAGGTGCAGGTATCTGTGATTTATCAAATTATTTTCATATTATAACTGAGTTATATTTCACTGCTGCCCAAGTCTGGTTGCTGCTTTAAAATCAAGAGAAAATTTGAATAGAACCTGTTTGACAATGTGTAGTAGTCATATACAACCCATGACATCACACTGTGATCTATCAACAGCCAAGAGAAAATTATAATGAAAAATAATTGAGATGTCTAAGACTGTTAATAGTTACAAAGCCATTTCTAAATCATTGAGATGTATGCAAACCATGGTGAGAGCCAATATCCACAAATTGAGAAGGCATGGTGTAGTGGTGAACTTTTATAAGAGTGGCTGTCACACTAAAATTGCCCCAAGAAGACAGTGACTGTGGATCTAAGAGCTCAGAAAGGAACACAGAACAACGTCTTACCAACTGGAGATGTTAATTGCCTCAGAAAAAGTGTTCATAACTCAAACATAAGCTAGAGACTAGCGTAATGCAAGTACGTTTGTACTTGCCCTCCTGCAAGCTACCAAGGGCCCATGTGACACCCCCCCCCCCCCCCCCCCCCGCCTCGTATGGGCCTCCCTGCCTCGCGGGGGCTGCGGGGGAATACTTAGTATACTATACGCCCCTGCATGCACGTCAGAGTTTTAAGGCCAAATCCACCTCTGACAAAAGAGAGCATCAAGGCTTGTCTCAAATTTGCTAAAAACATATTGACAACGACAATCCATAAAAAGGTTCTGAGAAAATATTCTGTGGACAGATGAAACAAAAGTTTAACATTCTGAAAGGAGAGCCTTGTCTAACATCTGGTGTGAAATGAACGCTGAATTTGATTAAAAAAAAGAACGTCATGTCAAAAGTGAAACATGGTGGTGGGACTTTAATGGTTTGGGGCTGTTTTGCTGCCTCGGGACACGGAAGTAAATTCTGCTTTCAACAAATACATTCTGAAGGACAATGTCCAGCCATCCATTTGTAACCATTTATGTGTATTTGTGTTCATGCGTGGAAACCCCCCACTGATATTAAAACCATTATCCAAAGGAAAGTTGACAAAAATTCCTCCTCAGCGATTTGAAAGGCTGTTTGCCAGTTCTTGTTAACACTTGACTAAAATTATTGCTGATGGGGGTGGTACAAGTTATAAGGTTGAGGGGGCAATTCATTTTTCACTCATGCAGGTCATGTAGGTTCAGATAGCTTTTTCCCCTAAACAAATTAAATTAGCAATTAAAACAAAAAACAATTTTGTGTTGACTTACAGGGGTTATCTTTATCTATTTCAATTTCCTTGATCTGAAATGATCAAGAGTGACAAAGATTCAATAAAAACTAAGAAATAATTAAGGGGGCAAATGTTTGTGCCCTTTTGTATGGAAAAGATCTACATAACATGTAAATGTATGTTTTGTTAAAAACAAAATTTTGGGAGAAGCATAATGAAATTTGGCATGCCTAATTTATCACCAGCATTCTATTCTCCACTCAGCTGTCATTCGTCTGAATTCAGCGCAAAACAAAAACAACTGCATCTCATTCCCCGCTGTGCCGTCATTTGGTGGAATCTCAGCACACTGAAATTTGGAACGCCCTTAATTAACTATTCAGCATTTATTCTCCGCTCACTTGTCTCCAGCCAGATTTTTTTTCTCTCGCTAGCAGCCACCACCTCCCCGTTCACCTCCCGTCTGCCGCGGTTTTATTGATTCATCAGGCGTCTTGCCTTATCCTCTCTAGTTCACCTTCCTCCATTGCTCTCATCGACCCGGGGGTGTTCGCTCAGACCTCACACATAGGCGCAGATACTGCCCGAGCTCTCAGTGGCACCCCGTACTCCCGACCTCGACAATGTTTATTGCATATACATTTCTCGGCAGTGGCAGTACTTCAGCACCACGGCCAGCGATCTTGCCCAATATGCCGGGCAATCTATCTCAGCTTCTTGAGTGCAGTGGTCCGCACGGATCCTGTGAGCACTTTAATGATCGGTCCATCGCGTGGAAAGCCACTCTCCTGCGAGAGCCGGACGATCACGAGAAGTCCATTCTCCAGCGAGAGCAAAGATGTATGCATACATGCTTAATCCAAATTTCAGATAGTGAACTAATGACATATAAAATATACAATTATGTTTATATGGGTAGAGGTGGGGGAAGGTACAGGAAATTGGTACTCAAATAAAGGTATCTTTACTTTTCTTACATCCTACTCAAGTAAAAGTAAAAGTACCTATCTAAAACTCTACTGTAGTGAAAGTAAGTAAAAAAGCATTTCCCTTAAAAATGTGTATAAAAAGTAAACTCTGCCTGATGAAGGTCTAAGGACCGAAAGCTTGCAAGTCAAGTAAAGCTTCTTTGCACAAAAATAGACCTGAAGTGTGCGGATTGCCTTCTTTTTATACAGAAATTTCTACTGAATCCTGCACCTTCTAAACAGATGAGCGGTGGCCTATCACACCTTAAAAATGTGTAAAAAACCTTTCCTCTCAAGAATTCAATGTTTCTTTTTTTGAATATCGTCCTCCATGGCTTCTATCTTTTGCTTGGCACCAGCCATTATCCAACAAATTGATCCAAGATAGGTGGGAAGAGTAAAATAGTGAAAATGCTGTCCGCAATCCTGCATACATTTCTTTAATTTCCGGCAGATTGTTTTATTATTGTACACGTCATGTTGTGTAATTTTACTCAGTGCTCAGGCCTGATTCCAGTGTAAGTACAAGTACTCATTTTAAAAACTACTTAAAAATGACAAAGTGCTCAAAAAAGCTAACTCTATCACAAAACACGGGTTAATGTAGTTACTTTCTCTCCACCCCTTTATCTGGACTATATAGTACAAGTCTGGAACATACAGATCCTGGCCATATAATTACAGAAATTCGGGTCACATCAAATCAGTTGAAATTTGGTACTTTCTACATAACATGTCAAAGTCCAATACTTAGTTAGGACTGTCTTCACTGCCATGATGCGTTTTAACATTGAAGTCAATGGCAGAGGCATTGCATGGGAGCCCAGATATCCTTGATGCTTTGCTGTCAGCTATTTTGATCTGGTGACCCACACTTCACTCTTCAATATACCCTGTAGATTTCCATGCCACGTTTTGGTGCTAACTCACCAGTTTAATTCTAACTTACTAAATTAAACCCCATGCAAAATGAATGGCAGGGGTCGCTGTGGCGCAGCACGCTAAGCCCCCCACAGTTGGGTTTACATTGCACCCCAGTTCGAATCCGTCCGGTGTCATTTCCCGGCCCTGCCCCGTCTTCCTCTCCCAATCGTTTCCTAATCTCACACTGTCCTATAATAATAAAGGCCAAAAAGCCCAAAAAATACAAAAAAAAAGAAAATGAATGGGGTTTTATTTCTGGTGAGTTAGAATTAAACCTTCCGGCAACCATTAGCCTGGGGGCCCTGGGCCATCATAGTATGGCCCTGCTTATCACATGGCACACACTAAAGAAGTCTCCCTTTTCTTATTGTCCCTCACAAAAGATTTGTACAGCCAAGATACTTTTAAATACATGTATTTTAATTACCTATTGTGACGGTTCGTGCCCTGAGCATAGTACACAACAAAACAACAAAAACATTTTTACCTTTTGTTATGAAAGGAAAGTGAAGAATGGGACAGGAACCAGACTTGAAACTGGGTCCCCATGTGCAACAACCGAACATGGGATATACAGTGCCCTCCATAATTATTGGCACCCCTGGTTGAGATGTGTTTTTTAGCTTCCAATTATTTTATTTTTTTTCTAAATAATATGGGGCCTTAATGGAAAAAAAGAGAAAAATCCAACCTTCAATACAAGTGCATTTATTCAGTGGGGAAAAAATCCCACATAAAGAAATAATTATTTGACATCAAATAATGTGTGTCACAATTATTAGCACCCCTGGTGTTAATATTTTGTATACAACCCCCTTTTGCCAACAAAACAGCACCTAATCTTCTCCTATAATGTTTCACAAGATGGGAAAAGACAGAAAGAGGGATCTTCAGCCATTCCTCTTTGCAGAATCTCTCTAAATCATCCAGAGACCTGGGTCCTCTCCTCTGTACTCTCCTCTTCAGCTCACCCCACAGGTTCTCAATGGGGTTGAGGTCTGGGGACTGAGATGGCCATGGGAGGAGCTTGATTTTGAGTCTGGTGAACCATTTCTGTGTAGATTTGGCCATATGTTTAGGGTCATTGTCTTGCTGAAAGACCCAGTGACGACCCATCTTCAGCTTTCGGGCAGAGGGCAACAGATTTTTATTTAAAATGTCCTGGTATTTCAAAGCATTCATGATGCCATGCACCCTAACAAGGTTCCCAGGGCCTTTGGAAGCGAAACAGCCCCACAGCATCACTGACCCACCCCCATACTTCACAGTGGGTATGAGGTGCTTTTCAGCATGCGCATCTTTCGTGGCACACCAGACCCACTTAGAGTGTTTGTTGCCAAAAAGCTCAATCTTGGTCTCATCTGACCAAAGCACACGGTCCCAGTTGAAGCCCCAATACCGCTTGGCGAACTCCAGACGTTTGCGTTTATGACTGTGAGTGAGGAAAGGTTTTCTCCATGCATGCCTCCCAAACAGCTTGTTGGCGTGTAGACAGCGCCTGATGGTTGATTTGGAGACTTTGTGACCCCAGGATGCTACCATTTGTTGTAATTCTGTAACAGTGAGCTTTAGAGATCTTTTGATTTCTCTTACCATCCTCCTCACTGTGCGTGGTGGCAAAATAAACTTGGGTCCTCGTCCAGGCTTGTTTACCACTGTTCCAGTTGTTTTGAACTTCTTAATTATTCCTCTCACAGTGGATAGGGGCAGCTGCAGTTGAGTGGCAATCTTCTTGTAGCCTCTGCCTGACCTGTGAAGGTCGACGCACATCTGCCTCACTTGTATGCTGTGTTCCTTTGTCTTTACCATGTTTAAGAGTGGATAAGAGAAATGGCCTCGGTGTCACGTCATATTTATACCCCAGGGAAACAGGAAGTGATGAATTACTAATTAAATGTTCCTACATACTCTGGTAAACTTTGTAAACTACTGTAGAAATGACAGAAATGCTTCAATTATATTTATTTCCTGGGAATTGTTAAGGGTGCCAATAATTGTGGAACAGGTGATTTAATGAAAAATAATTATTTTTTTGTCAGGGATTTTTTCATTTTCTTACAATTCATTTGAGTTGAAGGCTACATTTTCCTACATTTTTCAGTGTGACAGTATTCTTCTGCAATAAACACTGAATTTATTTTAAGGCTTTTAACACATCTCAACCAGGGGTGCCAATAATTATGGAGGGCACTGTATGTCCACTTAGTGCAGTGTCAGTGTGCCACACTTCTCCCCATCATGGTACCATAGAAAAGTTTGTGCTATCTTTAGAAGCCTCGAAACCTTCTGGGTAAGGCTCCTTTGATCTGAAAAAAAAAATATATATCTGAAAATATCTTTGAGTTCGTCACTCTGTATGCCAGTCTCTCCTGCAAACAATCCTTGAAAAAATGTAAGGACATTTCTGTCTGAACTCCAAAAGCTTTGTTAGACTGAAAAGCATTGGATCACAATGTCACAAAAAAATGTGACTTTGATGAGGTGCCACTGAAGGCCTCATTTAGTTGATTGGCAGTGTATGTAATATGGCAGATGTGGATTTGGATACTGGCCATACTAAGCAATGCAATACCCATTTGTCAATTCATGTTAAACAGGTTATGAGTAAGGTGAAGTTTGCCACCTTGTGGTATTTCACAGTATTGCCTCTTCTGTGGTGAAAATAGGTGCTGATGCCAATATTTGTGCTGCTGCAAATATTGCAAATAAAACATTTTGTGTAAAACACTTCTTCATATTTTGTGTAATGCGATTACTCTCAGCTTCATCAGCTAGTCGTTCACATTCATTGTTAGAGCCAGGCTTTAAAATGTATCATAATAATTTGGTTACAGTAAGGTAGAAAAAAGGAAATTAAAAAATCGAGCATCAGCGTTAGTTCTGGCCAGGCCATAGTAGTCAAGAGGTTGCTGCTTATTATTTGTCTCAGGTGTTGCAGATCAGCTAATCAACTAAGTTCTCTGTTTTGTTCCCAACTATTGGCTGCTCGCTTCTTCGCCACCCACCAACTTCCCAGTTCCACCTTGTCGTGTATGACATGGCATGGGCTACTCCTTATCATGTTGCCTGCTATGTTCATTGGAGAAATGTATACTGCTGTCCCCTGAATCTTTCTGTAGTGCTCGTGGAAAATCAGGGGACTCCTCTGAACTTATACCGCCAAATCTAATTCATAACTATTCAATAAAGAAATTGCATTCAGAATTTTGACTTGTGTTTCTTGACTGTAATGGACCTGATAGAGTTATCAACATGGCTACAAACTCACAAGGAAGGTAATAATCTGCTATATGCTTTCATTTCTGTTTGTGGATCAAAGCAAGGATGATACAATGTATGACATCATACAGTGCAAAAACAGTCTAGGATTTCTTGAGCAACCGATACAGATATGAATCCAACTGCAATTATACTTGTGCATGACAATAATTCAGACCAAATCAGAGCATTTCTCAAAAGCATAGTTGTTTGCCAGTTAGACACTTGGGTAGTTGTCAGTGGAAAATTGCATTGCAAAGAACAAAGTAGCTAACATAGTTTGCAACTATGGTTTCGAGAAATGCACCCCTGGACTGTAGTAAGTCTGTGCTCACGTCATAAGCGTTGTGCATGTTCTCTGAAACAGTTGGCCTTTTCACACAGTTTTGTTTCTCCCTGTCAATTGCAGATCAAGTTTATGGTCATCATCCACAAGTGGCATGGCTTATGGCTACCTCAGATACAAGGCCAGAAATTCAAGTTCATGCAAGCTGTCCATTAACCTTGTCAGCACCTTCTTTGACTTTTAAGTTTCATCCTCGCAAGGACCTTAAAGTGGAGTCTAGTGGGGACAGCTTTGCGTTTCCTCTGTGTTCCACAGGTCCCTTTTAATCACAGCTGTATCAGACATACGTAGGCTCTTTTGCAACAGTTTATACTTGTATAGTAGGCAGACGGTTTGCAGGGGGAGTCCATTCTAATCCTCAGAGCCGCTGCTGTCTGTCAAATCGCTTTGCGCTTCTGCCTCTGGTTCCTCTTGCTCGTTTCCATGGAAAGGGTCTCCACGTGATCCCTCCTCCAGCCCCAGGAAGCGTCTGAGAAGTCCTGCAACTGCCTCCACATCACTGGGAAAACAGCAAGGCAAAGTGGTATAATCAAAAATACACTGTATTCCAACCCAAAGGCGATAACTTTCTGACAAACTCCAGCTTAACACTGTTTTGGCTGTCAGCTTCATGGAGTTTCTCCTCATGTGTTTTTAGAAAACGATTTGATGCTGGCTACAGCTTACTGGGAGCCAAGACAGGGACCCGAGAATGCTGTATAATGTGTGTGTGTGTGTGTGTGTGTGTGTTTGGCAGTCATTTACAACACAGCAAAGAATGGGACAGGAAATAAGAAATGAGAGGGAGAGGAAAGATGGTGCACGAGCCAGGCAGGACTCAAATCTGGTAAATCAAGTAAAGCAAGTAAAGACTCTTCCCTTTCATGAATATTCACTGCACTAATGCCTGAGTTGGCCCAGTCCTGGGGTAGACAAGGCATTTTGTCTTGGTGTGTGTTCTCTACTTAAACCTGTGCCAATATATTTCAAAGAAAAAAAAACAACGAACAAAAAAAACCCTACTTTGCATCTGCACTCATTGTTCTGTACATTCCCTATGCACTTTGCGTCTGCAAGTGGTGTATGCTATGATTATATACTCAGTTGTAAGTCACTTTATATAAAAAGCGGCTGCCAAATGCGATGTAATGTAATATGTAATGAAGTCTAACATGACATTCATGGTTCACAAACAATTGCGACTGAAATTGAATCCTACCTTTTTGCTGAAAGAATGGCGTTCTGGGTGAGAGGGTAGGAGAAGCCGGTCTCCAAGTGCAACATGAGCACATATCCTTTTCCCAAGTACCGAACGCTCTCCTGACGAACACTCAGATCATGGAGATGCTGCATGTCCAATATTACTGCATGAGATAAGTACCTAAAGTCAGTGCGTTTATATGCAGTTTGGTATCCTGAATTTGATCAGGATATTAAGTATCCCGAATGTGTTTGAAGTTGAACATATAAACACCTTTTCCCCGACTTCAGTATCCCGGATAAGCCCTTATTCAGGATTTTGAGAAATCGAGATATGCTAGGTGGGTTACTCCAAAAGACGCCAGGATATTGACGCATGGAAACACCTTACCCATGTTTTGCGCTCAAGCGTCAATGTGTCTCGTTTTTTTTACAACTCAGATATGGCAACCTTTATAAAGATTCACTACGTTTACATGATGTTCTTCATTCCGAATGAATAATTCAGAATTAAATAGTTCCATCGACTTTCCTTCTGATCTTTCCTTTAAATCTGAATTAAGAGGTGTTTACATGACGTTTTCAAAGCGGAATTAATCTTTATTAAAAATTAAAGTCAGTTAATTCCGAAGTAAATGTCTCATGTAAACATAGCTGATGATACATAAAGTAGAATACATACATAAATGATACATAAAGTAGAAGAGGGAGTGCGAGTAAACATACCTTGGTCCTGTCCCTTCCGCATCAGTGTGAGCACCAAGGCATACAGACTGAAAGTCTTCAGCTCAACTACATTACGAGTCTTATCAAATAGAGCGTCCTGTAAGCACAAGTGGGAAAATGATTTATTCATGGGATTATTAAATGATCTACTAATATTAAGGTCAGTGATGCTCTGCTAGCCGTCCTCCACTGGATACATTTGCCAGGTCACACTGACCACATATTCAAACAAAAAAAGCCCAGCAATGTCTGTATCACCTCAGATGATTGGGAACGTTTGGCATGCGACCTAAGATCCTGAGTCCTTTTTACAGAGGCACCATGGAGAGCATCTTGACTGGAACCATAAAGGCATTATATGGAAATGGAGTCTGCTGTCTTTACAACAGAAATGCACTTCAGAGAGTGCTGCGTACAGCACAGAACATTTGTGGTTATGACCTTCCCTCCATATTGGAATTACATATGAGGCAAGATGCATTAGGAAGGCCATTACGGTCTGGCAAATGGTATAGAAGTACAGAAAGCACCACAAGACTCCTATACAGTTTCTTGTTCCAGTCCTATGAACGCATGCTGAAGACAGTCAAGACTGTCTCTCTTTTATACACACACACACACACACACACACACACACACACACACACACACACACACACACACACACACACACACACACACACACACACACACACACACACACACCTTTCAATTATTTATCTTTTGATGAGACAAAACACAAATAATTTTACTCTCAAATACACCTACAATTAGATGTATGGAAAAAAAAGATTGAATCTTGAAGTCAGATGGATGTTGCCCTGACTATCCCTGTCTGCTGGAAGAAATACAGTCCCAGGAAAAAGTTTGTACACCCTTTGAAATTTCTTACATTTCTGTCAAAATTGATCATAAAACATGGTCTGATCTTCCCGGAAATCTCAAGAAGAATCAATCAGAGTCTGCTTTAATTAATTCCACCCAAACATTTACATGTTATCATATTTGTATTGGTCATAAGGCCATAACATTCACAGGAGAGCAGGGCATAAGTAAGTACACCCTTGCATTAAGTAGGCTTTAACCCTCAGTTAGTTGCAATATCATCAACCAGACTTGTCCTGTAGTTGCAGATCAGATTAACAAAACAATCTGTTTGTATCTTGTCTCCCTCTTCTTTAGAGAACTGCCTCTCGTCAGCAAGGTTTGTGGGATGTCTGGAGTGCATAGCTTTCTTGACTTCATGCCATATAATCTCAATTGTTTTTTGTCAGGGCTTTGACTGGGCTATTTCAGAATGTGTATTTCATTATTATGAAGCCATTCTAAAGTTGATTTGCTTCTAAAGTATGGGTTGTTGTCACATTTCGGGACCCATACTCTTGTGTGCTTCAACTGTGTGACAGACTTCCTCACGTTTTTTTCTGTAAAATATCACAATAAACTTGAGTTCATTGTTCCACTGATAATAGCAAACTGTCAAGGGCCTGAGGCAGCAAGGTAGCCGCATATAATGATGCTCCCGCCACCATACTCAGAAGAGGAGATGTAACCAAGAATAGCTAAAAATGGGATTCATTCTGCCAATCTAAAACTAATGGGGATCCTGTTCAAAAAAATATTGCTGCACCTTTGAGGTTTGCGAAAAAGCATTTAGAATTACTGCAAAATATTCTGTAGACCAACGTTGAAACCAAATTTGAATTGTTCAGGGGAACACACAATGTCATGTTTGGAGGAGAACTGGAGCACCACACCTTCACCAACACATCATCTCCACCTTTGATTATGGTGGCGGGAGCATCATTATATGCGGCTACCTTGCTGCCTCAGGCCCTTTTCAGTTTGCTATTATCAGTGGAACAATGAACTCAGAAGTTTATCGAGATATTTTACAGAAAAAAATGAGGTAGTCTGTCACAGAGTTGAAGCACACAAGAGGATGGGTGCTGAAATGTGACAACAACCCATACTTTAGAAGCAAATCGACTTTAGAATGGCTTCATAATAATGAAATACACATTCTGGAATAGCCCAGTCAAAGCCCTGACAAAAAACAATTGAGATTATAAGGCATGAAGTCAAGAAAGCTATGCACTCCAGACATCCCACAAACCTTGCTGACGAGAGGCAGTTTTCTAAAGAAGAGGGAGACCAGATACATCCAGATTGTTTTGTTAATCTGATCTGCAAGTACAGGAAATATCTGGTTAAGGTTATTGCGACTAACTTAGGGTTAAAACCTATTGAATGCAAGGGTGTACTTACTTGTGCTTTGCTGTCCTGTGAGTGTTTGCATCTTATGGCCAATAAGAATATGATAACATATTTGGGTTGAATTAGTTAAAGCAGACTCTGGCTGTTCCTTCTTGTGATTTCCGGGAAGATCAGACCATGTTTTATGACCAATTGTGACAGAAAGGTAAGACATTTCAAAGGGTATACAAACTTTTTCCTGGCACTGTAAGTCCATTTTGTTGCTGCCATCTTTATATGGGGGTAACTTTGGTAACAAGTTGATACGGAAACCCTCCTGTTGGGGGCAGTAAAACATCTTCACAGGCAGAGCCGTACATGTATGTTCATATATGAGTGTGAGCTGGTTCATTGGCCTGGGCCCACTCATATTCCTGTGACACACCAGATTTCATGTTCTAGTCTATGCTATACACCAATGGTGTATGTGGGCCAACTGTAATACACATTTGAAATGATCTCCTGGGCCGAATAAAATTACTCCGTGGGCCAGCTGTGGCCCCCAGGCCTGAGTTAGACATCCCTGCCCTAGTTGATGCTCCCTGATGACAGTCTTGTCAACATCTGTAATAAGGACTGCATAAACAATAGTAATACTGATCGGCATTAATGTGTAGCCTACATAAGCAGACCTTACCTCCCATTCTTCCATGTTTTGAAGTGCTACAAATAAGCATCCAGTCACGTAAAATGATTTCCACCACAGACTATCTACAAAAAAGACAATGAGGGCATTATCACAGACTTTATGACTGAATATTATACATGATAAAACCTTGTTAACCATGGTTCAAAAAGTATTCATGGCATTTCTACACAGCTCAAAAAAATAAAGGCATTTACCTGAGCTATAGTAAGCAGCAGCAAGTCCAACAGACAAGAAACCTGAGGGAAAGACAGACATACCAAACTTCTGATCAAACATTTCGTTTGATTTCTCATATACCAAATTTTAGACACAGAAACAGTTTAACTTCTGGGGTTTGTAATGCCAATGGTGTTCATTTGTTCAGTATGGCACATTCGAGTAGCCATAAGCTACACCAACCTTTCCGACAGAATTGGTTATCTGAAAGAAACTTTATGATGTGCTACATAACTTGTTGATTAGCCCATAGACCAGCTAAAATCCAGTGGCACATATTCTATTACCAATCCCTAGCCACAGTGAGGTGGTTGGTCCAGGTATTGGGACTGGTCTTGCCTGTTTGACCAATCGCCCGAACAAATGATGAAAACAACAGATTGAGCAGCGGGACATTCCTAACCCGAATGCAAAGCAAATTTTCATTGCATAATGTGCAATGCGCAAAATTGCGCAATTTTGATCTCTGCTGCTTCATCACGAACATGGTGATTGATGTGGAGGGCGGGACAAGCCACTCGTTCCTCCAGAAGTGATAACCTGATTCTGATTGATAGAATGCGCGAGGCGCAACACTGCACGAGGGCAGCGAAGTTCTGATGCGCATGCATCCAGGTAAATTAAATAACACCTGAATCAATCTGGAATAGGACTATCCAACCAACTGCCAGTTCAATTAATCAGTTCATCCACGCTTCGTAGTGGGCTATAACAAGTAAGCAACGGGTTCGACAGGCAATACGATAAGTGTTACAAATGTGACAAAGACCTACCAACAAGTAACGACCAGGAGCGAATTCCAGGCGACCTTTTCAGATGTAGCAGGTCCGTCGTCTGTGTTTGTACAAACATGTACATCTGATGATGAAAGACATGGTTAGCATTGGAGCGTGTGCCATGAGTTTTGATGCCTCACACAAATGTGTAGTTGTATGTAATATTTGGACTGAATACAATCTGCTGCAGAGAATTTTGAAGTTGCGTCGAACTGCACAGTAGAAGAAGATGACCTACCTTTCTGGAAGTCTGGAAAACAATGTTGAGGAATGCCAAATATAGTTTAATTCAGGAACATCCAATGTGCACGCGCATAGTAGGACTTCCTTGTTTTCAAATGCGTCGGGCAGAGGGTGTGGCACATAAACCTGTGACGTTGCGCATAGACTTCCCAGTCAACGCGAAAGTGTGCGTCTCACTTCTTCTTCTTCTTCTTCTTCTTCTTCTTCTTCTTCTTCTTCTTCTTCTTCTTCTGTAAGGTTTTACGGCAGCTGGCATTCAAAAAAGTTGCATTGCTGCCTCAGTGCGTCTCACTGCACAGAAAGGCAAGGAAAGTAGGCTAATAGGCTATGCGCACTTGCTGTTCAATGTGCTTCACAATAAATGGAAGTAGGCTGTAGGCCTAAGTACTCAGCAAATGAAATAGAAAAAAGGAGGAAAGACACATTAGTATGAAGAATAATAACAAAATAAAACATTAAAATCAAAAGTTTAAACACGACATAGCCTAATTAAAACAAAAGAAAGTCAAAACATTAAAATCAAAACTTGGTCATTTGGAGTTGCTAAGGGAAATCATCTGAGAACAGCCTTGTCTTGAGTCTTGCATTTACCTATCAACAGTAGAAGCATTTTTACAGCTTTACAGTATGCTAAAGCCTACACTTACCCAATTCATATAGGTGTAGGCGTAGGCTATTATGCTGTGTGTGTGTGTGTGTGTGTGTGTGTGTGTGTGTGTGTGTGTGTGTGTGTGTGTGTGTGTGTGTGTGTGTGTGTGTGTGTGTGTGTGTGTGTGTGTGTGTGTGTGTGTGTGCTGTGACTCACAACAGATTGGCATTGCCATTTCCTCTCAGCCCTACCGGGGTTGGAGCAGGAAATCAAACTCATACACATGGTAAGTTTATTTGTGTGGCATTTTAGCCTATAGAGTTCAATGACCTTCAGAAGCAAGCACAAGAGATGGTGTAAGAGTCATTTGGGGTTATTTATTTGTCTGCACACTGAAACCCATGAGATTCACAAGAGGTTTGTCTTGAATTTGTAGTCAAGGTGGCAACACAATCCATTCATTTTTTTAATAGCCCACACCAAAGAAATGGCTAAAGAAAATTTGATTAAAACACACATTCCTATTTGATAAATATGTGGAAAAAGTTGGTTGGATTTCTCTTCTGTCCAGTTTAACCAACTTGATGAGTAATACATCCCTTTTCCCATCTCTGACTGTTCAGTAGGCCTACATAGGCCTACCCTTGTACCAGTTCAATGCTGCCGTTCAAAGGCAAAGTGCTGTAACTATGTTGTCAAACTTGAGTTTAGACTAAAAATTGTATTGTTACCCATCATATTGTGACAAAGCCTTATGGTCCAGTTGTGTCCCCTTGTAGAGCTATTGCTAAGTCAAATTGGCAACAACTACAATATCCAACCTAATACCAAGGCTGTGAAGGCCTTATTCTCAGTTTCAATGTTGACGTAGTTAGGCCTACTGCACTTTGCCTTTGTAGGGCAGAATGGATGTCTCTACACCTTAAATTGCAAAAAATATTTAGGGCATAAGGTAAAATACAATGACGTTCCAGACAGGTTTAATCATAGCATAGTGCTTATATACACCCAACAGCTGAATAGAAAGAAAGCTTTGTGAATGCACAAGGAATCTTGTATTCATCTCCCAAATGGGTCAATATTATGAATGGAGGTCAGTCAACCCTTTCGACAGGAAGTACACTTAATGTCCAGCAGAGGGCGCTTGAAGAGAGCATGAAAATTTGGTAGCCCATGTGAAACATCTGTTTGCCCGTGTTTAGCAGTAAAATTGGTGTTGGCTAACATGTATGAAATAGTAGTCAAAATGGACTAATTACTGAAAATGAATTAAATTTCTTTTAAGAACAGAAAGTGGTTTATATGATTTAAACAGTTGCATATAAAGTGTGTAATTGTTTTTGAGACAAAGTAATGCATTAAATATCAGTGAAAGCAAAGTATTTCTTGAAGACGTAATAAGACATAAAGACATAATTTTGCCTGTTTTGTCATGTACTACTTTGTAGCCTGTTTTCTTATATTTTTGTGTTTACAAGCTTGTGTGCTACTCTCATTGTTGTGAAATGGTCTGCTACAGCTCAGTGCCCCTGTGCTCATTTAGAAAGGCAGAAGTGAAACTGACTTGTTGAAAATCCTCTCATCCAAAAAAAACGACACCAAGGGCCCAATCTGTTGCCTCCTGATAGAGCATGTTTTTCATACAACCAAATGCATGTTGTGTGTGATAACAACAGTTGTCCTCCTCTTTTTTTGAACCGTGTATTTGTCTAGTTGATGCACATAATGTACACAAGTGATTTTTATGCAATCCAATCATATGATGAGGGGCATAAACAAACGCTGGCTGTGAGGAAGTGATAAACAGAGTTTCCTGTAGCACACTGCCCAAGATAACACTTTCCAAGGAGTGCAGAGTAGGTCAAGGTTCCTACTGCAGGGTCCTGTGATTTAACATAGTCTGCCTTTAGGTGACAACAAAGACACAAGCTAGCACCCACATACCTCTCTAGTCTTTTAAAACCCATACCTTACACCTGGGTTGAGGACCCTTTGCCTTTCTTTTTTCCCTTTTTTAAATGTATTTTTTTGGTCTTTTTGACTTTATTTATGATAGGATAGTGAAGGTGGTGACAGAAAGCAAGTGGGGAGAGAGAGACGGGGAAGGGCCGCCAAAGAACCGGGGCCAGGAATCGAACCCGGGTCAGCCGCATTGTAGACGAGTGCCCTACCGTTTGGCCACGGCAAGGGCCTGGGGACCCTTTTTCATTCAAAGGGCCACTTCAAATTTGATAAACTCCTCCAAGAGCCGCACTATGAACACAAACCACTACACTACAATTTAGGCCTATATCGAAGGCGACCACCTTTACAACAGACCCCACCTTCACTCGTTACCCTGAAAATATAACTTAACAAATGCAAATGTAATTTCTAAGATATCTTTACCAAATAATGTTCGATTTCATGTGAAACTGTATAGCATTCAAATTGCATCAGGGGCCAGATAAGACGTAAGCGACCCTGAGCCACAGGTTCCCCACCCTTGCCCTAGACCCATAATGCACTTCACGCTCCTCTGACACACTCCTTCTGTCCATACCCTCCACAAATCTCTGCTCCATGGGTGACGGGGCATTTAGTGTGGCTGGCCCTAAACTGTGGAGCAAGCTCCCTCTCTCACTGTGCCAATGCACTTCACTCTCCTCCTTCAAATTCATGCTGAAATCTCACCTTTCATCCCTTGCTTTCCCTTCACAATGATGATTTATTGAAGCTTTTATTCCTACCGTACTTATTGTTTTTATTTTATTGATTTCTATCTTGCTCTAGTGTTATTCCTGTGTCCTAGCTATAACTTTTATGCATTGCAGACTTTTATTTGCTGCTACTTGTAGGCCCATCGCTAGCTTTTTTCCTTTCTACTTTTTACTACTTCTACAGCTGTTTTAACATGCTGCAATTGTACCTTGAAAGGCGCTACAAATAAAATGTATTATTATCATTATTATAGCCAATAGCTTCACAACTCATTTACACAGTAAATTCTGCAGTGCTCATTTAACACTTAGAGAGTTTATTTGGCATCATTTGGACTTAAATTAACTCTCTAAGTGTTGAATTAACACCGCAACATTTACTGTGTAGCTTCAAGTCTTCAAATAAAAGCAAGCACATGGAAAATAAAGCCAGACTGCTTGTGTAGACCTACTGTTTCTTGGTTTACTTGCCAGGGTTCACTACCCGGGGACAATACAGGAGAAATAAAACCCTGATGATTGCAGTGGGACTACTAAATGCTATATGTCACTATACCTACAGGTAAGTAAAAATCAATAGCTGCAATAAATGAATCACAATACCCGCACAGTAACAAAAATGCAGTGTTGTGTCAACACTTAAGAGTACCCAGGTGAAAAACCCATATACTTAAAGTGTACTTTTTTTGACCGTACTTAGTACAAAGTGTACTATTTTCGGCGATTTAAAGTGCGCTTCATTGCACTATTAGTGCGCTGAAGCACTACTAAAGCAGTACTTCAGCACACTTGCAGCACACTGAGGATGCTAAATTGGCACCGCTTTTGGACAACTTTAAGTGCACTACAAGCATACTTTTGAAAGTATGCTCCAAACACGCTTTTCATGCATTCGTATGGCATTAATAGTGTGCTTGAGTACACTTCTATAACATTTTATTGTTACTAGAAGTACAATAAAAGTATATTAACTTCATGCTTCTTTGGACTACATTGGAACATTTTAAGTCTGTAAAAAGTATATCATATTAAGTATTGTAAATATATAACAGGTATGCTTGAAGTATATTTACAGTACACTCCCAAGCACATGAAATAATATAAATGTAATAGTACAATCCATGCTGGTCCTCAGAGCTTGTACATTACACACAGCCACATGTCACAGTAGTGATACAGTATGCATGCCTAGCACGACTGACATTTACAATCATTGCATTGTTACAGAGATTTCAGATACACATTTCACTTTATTTCATTCTTGTTCCACCCTCCTGCAATTTATCATTTGAATTGATCACTAATGGTGACCCTTGATTCTTTGTTTGAACAACTAGTTCCAACTTACCTCTCACCATGATGTCATGGGAAGTGTGAGCCTATATACAGTATACCAGAACATATACGTGAACATCATAATGACGGTGGGAACATGGTCATTTTTTGTGTACCACTTTAAAATTTTAAAACTCCTACAATAAACGCAGAATATAACAATGAGTAATATTTTCATGCAAACCAAAGATATTCCTTAGAGGTCAATGGCTTTCTGTTTGAGAAATTGAGCTCCAAGAAGTGCATTACATGATGGTACATGCATGATGATGCATGATGGGTAAATGCACTTTGTGTAAGCACACTTTGAATATATTTGGATGAAGTACAATCATGGTGCACTTAGAAAAAGTATACTTCCAATATGTTAAAGTGATTTACTTTAAAGCGCACTATAGAAAATCACACTTCGAAGTCACTTGGGTGAAGTATAATCAAAGTGCACTTAAAAAAAGTGCAATTGCAATATGTTATTAAAAAATACACTTTTAGTAAGTTCACTATTAGAACACTATTAGTATATTCCTCTAAATACACTTTAGCCAAACATCTTCTAAGTGCACTTTATGTATGGTTCGCAAAGTGTACTTTCTTTGAGAGCAACTTAATTACATCTAATTTTAAGTACACTTTAAATAAGCATATTGTAAACATACTTTTTCTTAGCACAAAAAGTGTGAGTGCGCTTTTAACATGCTAAGTACACTTCAGTTGTGCTTTTATTGTACTAAATTGAACCACTTTTTCACCTGGGTAAGTAACATCTTGAGTGTATTTGTACTCTGTATTAACATTGTATTTTATTGTGTGCTGCCAAAGGTTGTTTTACAGGTTCTTCAAAGCACACAATAGTGAATACGGCACTTGGAAAAAAAATGTGTGTTCATTGGATGGGCAGCCAGAAAAACCAAGAAACATTCCAGAGATGACATTGATTACCAAAAGTGAGAATCTTCGTCGAGAGGAAAAACAATTTTCAGGTATATAGTGGTATGTATCATTGTAAAAATCATTTGCCTTTTAGTAAGTGGGTCAGCACATAATTGTCCAAATTTTACAGTAGCCTATAGGCCCGCCTATGTAGATAGCTTAGAAGTCGCTTTAGATAAAAATGTAGTTAAGTGTAGTGCAGTGCAATGCTATTTAATGTACTGTAATACAACTTAATGAAATCATACATCCCTTTTCAATATCGTATTCAGAAAATGAATAGCAAATACCAAAACCCAACATGGAATGGTGCAAAAGGAGAGCATTCTTGCCAGTTACACGTCTCTAAATTATTTTTGAAAACCCTTTTTTTTTTTCAAATGTTGCATTAGGGTCATTTATGTATTGGCTATATAAATGGGTGGTTAACATGACGCCCTGTTTTTACGTAACATTAGTTAAAAACCTACAAAATTGATATTTTTCCTCTTGAAAACAAATGTAAATGAAAGAAGATGTGGTACATCAACGTGTCATATTAGTCTTAGATGAGAAGAAACATTTTTATTCAGATTGATGGAAAGGTTTACATGTCAAATGTCCTGTCGTGTGACTGTAACATTAATACAACCTGGAATATATACAGCTATAAAATAAACCAACAACATTTTTAATCATTTATAAAGCATGCATGATTGCATAAATATTAACCTTATATTAAAAAATATGAATGTGAAAAAAACTCAATACAGTAATATTAAGTGCAAGTTCAATTTCGTAACACAAATTGCGTTCTGCGGGGTGACATGTAAGTCAGGTTTGTGGGCGGGCAGCTGCAAGGCCAACTACAAGGGTCTCTTAATTAATTAGCGCAGCACTATGGCTCTCTGTAATGTCACAGCAATGTTGTTATGATGTAGTTAAGCATTTTCAGCAAGTGAATAGGGTCGCCGGCGACCCCTGCTGCAGTAAGAGGCTACAGCCAGGCTCCTAACCAGTTATACCTCAGTTATTGGAGAGTGATGTGGAAGTTTAAGGTGACTATTAACCTCTTAATATGTCTACACATTGCAATTTTCTGTCACACAATGCTTAGGTTCATGCTTAGGTGACTGCTGTTATGGAAGGAAAAAACGTTTTTTTATCAGTGAAAACACATATTAAGGTTGAAAACAATATCTTTATCTAGTTAGCATGAGCTCGGAGGTCAGTCACGAATACAAAAGGATTAAAAGGGCCACAATGCAGTGAATCCCCTGTGGTGTGACTTCATGTCCTGTGGTGTGACATGCTTTGGCATTGTGCTACTCAATCCTTACTTATTTTTCATGCATCGTGCAAGGATATAAGCATACCAGGAGATTGATTTGTCACATTCACACAATTATTACAAGTATTACAGTGAAACCATGCAGTGAAATCACAGTTGTCTGCCTGTACAATGCATAGGCGTGTGTGGGTGGGGTTGGCGGTGCGGGTGGGTAGTAGTGTGTGTGTGGGATGGGGGTTAATGGAACAATAGCAGAAAGAGCATTGGAGGTATGTTTGTACAGAATATTAGTCATTTTATTGTATCTTACAGAAATGTCACACCAATGATGTCACACCGCAGGACACATTTTCCCAAAAATGGCAAAAATTAGGCGAAATTCCACAGACCACTGACAGTCCCATTTTTTCTATATTTTTTTTCTATTTTTCTACCCATTTTTTCAGAAATTGGAATATGTACGGCCTTAAACGTCAACCACCCAAATACATGCCTTACAAGTTACTTATACAGGGATATTGTATGTATTAGTGCTAATAGATGTATCCCTAAAATAAAATGTTATCATAAATATATGTATGACACAAAATGAGTGGGCGAAAGAGATGGGGGAAGGCGGAATCGAACCCGGGTTCCTGGTGTACTAGTTAATTCCCTAAGCCAGGGGTGGGGAACTTTTTTCATTCGAGGGGCCACTTCAAATTCATCCGAAGTGCCATAAAAGTCCAGAGGGCCGTACTGTGAATACAAACCAGGATTTCACCCTGCACTTTAGGTCTTGAATGGAGCCAGCTTTAAAACAGACTCCACCTTCTCCAGGTCCCCTGATTATAACTTAATTGTATTGCAAATGTATTTTCTAAAATTCCATTACAAAATATGTCATTTTTCATGTAAAGCAGCATAACATTAAAATTACATCGGGGGGCGGATAAAACAGCGACAAGGGCCGCAAACGGCCCTCGAGACATAGATTCCCAACCCCTGCCCTTACCGCTTGAGCCATGGCTGGGGTCTCATGGGGCCATTTGCTTATTGACGTGATCTCCTTATCGCTGATCTCATTTGTCTTCACAAGTAGTCACAAGTTCTCAACTGACGTGTTACGAATGGGATGTACAGGAAGATGGCTCTTCGTTTTTATTACTATTGTCGATGGATGTTAAAATTGTGAGAATGTATTGAGGAAGTGGATAAGGGAGGTGATATATCACAGATATTGTGCAACGTGTGTGCAATGGTGAAACACAGACACACGGAATGTATTGCTGCTAATGGAGCTGAAGAGTAACAGGGCCTCATCCTCCACGTCTTTAACAGGGCACTTCTAAAAGGGGGATTGCAAAGGAAATGTCTACACCTGCATATCAACAGTCACACATACAGTATGCAGATGGACACGCGCACAGATATAGGCCTAAGTGCGTAGGTGTACAATGCCGTGCGAACACACATGCGCACATGCGCGCACGCACACGCATGCACGCACGCACACACACACACACACACACTTTCCAATCTTGTGTCAGGTCTCTAACTGCCACTTTTACCATCACCTTTCACCATTTACAAAACGAAACCACTAATCCTACGTAGATTGGACAAATCTATGAACAACCCTCCTTCCTGATTCATCTGAGACACTTGTACTACCACAGTTCATATTTCTCTGTGAATGACCCTCAATTGTGCAGATGAAGGCAGTTCATGGGACTTCTGATTTGTATTCATGTCTCAGTAGATTCCGCACAGGTATGTGTGTTGTTCTTTTGTGCCGATGTCAATAACTGAAACATTCAGGACAGTTTTGTTAAGATACAGTTGAAAGGCAGTTTGTTAAGGTACAAGTGAAAAGTCTGGTATGTGTGCCTTATGTGTGCGTTTGACTCGTCTCGTCAGAGTGCTCTGTGCAGTCACCCGCCATGTTGTCCACCCCACATTCTTCGGCCGCAATTCAGTTTCCTCACATTTTCATTTTTGTTTTCACAGTCTGCTGTAGGTCAGAGAGGAAGCTAAACAAATTAGAGGCCATTGTTACGGCCTCAGGCTCAACCAATAATATTATTTGTGGAAACATACATGTAAGAATAACTTCCTGAGTGATTCAGATTAATTGCTTTGTGTTAGAGTGTTAGTACGAAAAAAAATATGTCTGCCTCTGTGAGGCAACCCCCCCCCCCCTCTCTCTCTTTCACAATACTGAATTTGCTGGCAGATGAAGTAGGCAAACACTACTGAGGTAGTGGGGGCTTGACTAGTGAATTGGTTTGAGGGAGCCCATTCAAGGGTCCTCCATTATTGGGGAGTCATCAAGTGTCCTTGTAGTGTGCTGCTTAAAGCTGCTCGAGGCCAGCCAAGTAGAGCAGCCTGTCTGTCCCCAAGGCCACTCCTGGGTCATCGCTATATCCACTCCACTTAGATGTGCTGTCTTTATTTATTTAACCTATAGGTGAGCAGTCTGTGTAACGCAGCTCATTTGAACTTTTTTTTGTATCCCCTCCTCTATCCTTTTCTTTCTCAGAATTAGACAAAAAGCTATACACATATGTTGCCAAAACAAATACTTTGTTAAATCGATATCAAAGATAGGACATGGTGAGTTTTCTTTCTGGTGACAAAGCTCTTAAAATCTTTTCTGTTGACAACACAGCTATAATCTTTTCTTTGCCTAGTGTTTTTTATTCAGTGTTGCAGCTCAAAGAGATCATTCAGCGAACCAGGCCCTCGTGGAGTGACATTTCCCAGTTGTATTGATTCCTTTATAGGCCTGTGTGCAAACATGTGCAAACCAACAAAATATAGTCACGCAAGTTCAAACATTTGTTGCTGGTTAGTTAGCTTTACAAGGGTTGAGTTTACTTAAGCAGTTCAAATCAATACACTCACCATAACAACAGTCTATCATAAAACCAACCTGCAATCAATAAGCCTTTCACTAGCACATTCTGTCTGACTATATGCTGATAAGGTACAAAGTACTGTCTAGCAATGGCAGCCTGCAATGAATGTAGTTTGAACATAAATTGACAGCTTTGAAGAGATAACGCCATCAATCGCCTCTTTTGATCCCACTTATTTGAATTCCTCAGGTCTACTGTATATATATTGGAAGGTGGCATTGAAGTCTACAAGCAGTGCTTTGTATGAAGAAAAACTGGGCTGCGCATTTCAGAACTATTAAACATAGAGATGACTAGTTTATGAGTCCACAGCCTCCGGTTTCCCACTCATCATCTCCCATTTTTGATGGTTCTGACTTAAAATGCCTTATTAATTAAACACAAGATAGGCTCCAGTGTTTCTAGTTATGTTATTAATTTCCCTCAATTAAAATGAAATGGGTGAAGAATTTTCAGGCCAAGTAAAATAGTAGGCCTATTTTATTAATGTTTGTGGACTTCTACCACCCTAATTCATATTTAAGATAACAGGCATGGACAGTGTACGTATAGTCTATGCATACATAAACTAAACCAATGTGTGACACTCATAAAACCATGACCCTGATTCAACATGAATGACACACTCCTTCACACTTAGACCTATTGCAAGTCAAAAAAGACAGAAAAAATAAAAACAAGTTTCATCTAATCATCTAACAGTTTCTCCAATCCTCACATTCAGATTGAGGGCACTCGGTCTCAGCGCTGGTTAATGAATGGTTATAATTGAACAACAATGGAATGTGACGGCTTTATCTCTTGTCCTTGGCAAAGCGGGTTGCCATATTGCACTAAAGTAAAGACACACACACCGTGGTGCTTGGTGGGGGTCGGATACTGTATGTTTGGCCGTTTCTTTAGCTCTTGTCATTGACTATGGTGACACAAATGAGACGCATGCTCCGGTAAATGGAAGCCGGCGGTAGACAGACTCCCCATTATCTGGATTAGTGAGAGGCCATAAATTTGTTCAGCCAGCAAACACACTGTCCACAGAGCCCATTCACCCCCATTATTGTCTGGTCCACAAGCAGTGTTAAATTGCCCTGAAGATATTTCCTTAGAAAGAGTAAATAGCAGTTAATCTGGCAAGTCATCTAAGGGGAGTTGAAAAAAAACGGAGTATTTTAAACTGTATTAACAATCACTTAATTGTCATATATCTCACAGTTTTATTCATGTTATACTTATGCATACCCCTTTCACCCTGTTTATTACAATTTCCAACCACGCACCCAAGGAAAAAAACACCATATGTGTAGCCTATATGTATTTCATTGTACGTAACACATACAAGAAACAGTTCATCCATTATCAGACAAAAGGATTGGATTCAATATTTGACCAGTTCAGAACCAGTAATTTAATCAGGACTTACAGAAAGAGGAAAAAACAAATCATTAGTCTCATGTGTTCTTTGGTATCACAATGGTGAACTGATTGAGATTTTAGTACTTACAGAGAGAATACACAATCTGATACCCAGGAGGACAACTGTTTGATAGCTGAGAGGACCCCCATCAACAAAGCACTAAGTGATGATGTATTTTCAATTAAGGAATAGCAGCCTTTTAAAGGGCTTTACACATGGCTTCTCGGGTCACGCTATCTCCCTCTTGGAACAAAGTCAATATTTGTTCAGGAGTTGTCACAGAAACCCCTGCCCGGTACCCTCCAAAACAGCATTAGGCAGTTCAATATTTAAATCATTAATTCATTGGCCCGGTGTCATTTAAACCACTAGACAATGTACTGAAAGGTAGATTCCAGAGGCACCGGGGAAAGTACTGCTCAGGATTTATTGTGAGCTCAGCCATGATATTTATTTTTCAGTTAGTGTTAATTCAAATTGAGATTGACCAGTTAAAGATTATTCACTTTAGGCCGGATTTGCCCGTGTTTGGAACCACTGGGCAGGGGAAGGCAGATAAAACAGCTTGAAAGCAATATACATACACATCACACACAACGTGTGATTGGAATGGACGCACGACACCAGACAGCGTACAGGAGACACAGTTTCATAAATTGTGAACACAGCTTTTGCTCTAGCAACAGACCTGTCTCACTCATTTCAAAATACTATTTTAAAAATCCTTCATCAGTATATTATTCTAAACAAGGAAAATGTTTCATCTGTCTACAGACTGAGTGGTATTAGAGTGGCCATGCAACTACCCAAGTTGCCAGAGTCCCTAAGAACAGTATGAAGGTCAATGATGGGTTTTTGGGCTCAGACGTCAGGTGGTACAACCACAGCTAATGCCCATAAATTAATTAGTAATGGTTAATGAATGTAGGCCTACAATGAATATTTTTCAAAGATACAGGTAATCCAAAAACAAACAAAAACATTTACTACATACAAATTAGCTGTGGTTGCACCCTGACTACTAAAATGACACTAACCCATGAATTAGGCTATTCAGATAAAATCCTTCCCAAGCTTCCCAAGTAATGCAGCCCTACCATAAACATCTTCACAAATCTATGTTTGTCACTGGCAGAAATGCTTTTCTATAAATGAATGACCAACTGTGAAATATTATTTTAAAAATTTGTTCAAGTCTGTCTTCAGCTTGCTGGCGAGCCAGACTATATGAAAAGTATAATCAAAGTCAAGTCCTCTATTTGCCATTTGTGAATGAACTAGAAGCAGTGTTGCCAGATGAGGCGTTTTTTCTGCTGATGTATGGCCATAGAATTAAGTTCAAATTCAGCGGGATTTACTGCAGGCGGGTTTTGAGCTTTTTTGAGGCTGAACAGTTCCATTGCAAAACGGTGTATCCACCATTTTTGTCTTTTGCATTTCATTATTGGAAATGACTGTTCAGAGGTCCTATCATACAGTAAGTGGATTCTTGCCATTCAAATATTTTGAGAACATACTTTTAAAACACAAAATGCATTTTGCAATGCAATGCAATGGAGTGCTCAATACAAAAATGTCTTTCTCAAAATTCTCCAAAATGTATATACACCGTTTTGCAATGAAACTCTTCATTAGTCTAATCTGGCAACCCTGACTAGTAGTTCAGGCATAAAGGAACTTTTGCCACAGCTGTGTCTCTACTGTACTAAGCTTTCCCCAACCACTCACTGCACAGACAGAGAAAACTACTCATACACATAGAGCTGTGGTTCTCAACCTTTTTTACACTAACACTCCCTTGACCTCATCATAGGCCCCACAACGCCCCATCTGACCTCATCACAACGCCCCTTTAGGCTATTGAAAAATAAAACGGACTAATGTCCCCCGAATGGGAAGTAAGCCCCATGCCCACTCAGCTGTATCCTTCTCAATGCCCCCCCTAGAGCTCCCCAACGCCCCCTGGGGGGCTGTAGCGCCCTCGTTGAGAAAGATGAGGCTAGAATTTTGTGATAGCAAGATTGATGGTTTTGTGTTCCTTCTGGATCATTTCCGATGGTGCAGTACTAGGCCAACTTACCAAGCAAAAAATATTGTTTTGCCCCCACTGCAGGCGGGCTCGTCTAGTTATATCAGTCAAGAAAATCTGAGTGTCGTCATGGTTTATTATGTGGAAACAAGACACAAGACTGGATCATTAATGTTTAGGCACCACTGTATTTGTAACGAACAAAAAATGCTTTCCAGTCAACAGCTTAAACAACACTTGTCACAAACAGATTTGTACCCGATGTCCAAATTGCAAACTGAACCAGACAAGAAGAATATATACTTAAAAACCCACATTAAACACTTAACAAAAAGTATGTGTCCCGGATCCAGTAAGAAATGATGTAGAGCTCCAGAATTATGAACTAAGAAAATCGAACGGAATGCAATATGAAAAAATGTGTTTTTTCATGTTTTTTTATATGGTTCATAAATTGATTCATCTTGTTACTGGAAGCTTTCTGATCAAGGAAAAGGGGAGCAAAAATATTGACCCTGCTGCTTTGAAAAACCCTATAATGTGGGACATTACAGCAGCCTATTTCGTCTAAAAATGGTTGGAATACAAAACATTGATCGCCACTTGATAGTTTCGAAGTGGTTATTTCTGTACCAATGCCATACAGTTTCACTCTGAATTTCAGTCTAAGTGAATTTTCATCATCTCCTTCCTTGAAACTGTGCTACAGAGAAATGGACTCAACACAGCAACCTCTGTTTTGTCCACTGCTGCCCAGCATACAAGACTTCATGGTACAATGACGTGCTGACTATTGATTTTGGAATGGTCTGGTATTTGAGCTCTTTGAACTAAGGGTAATCATACGAAATACAACCAAATATCACAAGTGCCATGTTCATTGCATCCTTTGCAATTATTAACAAAGATAAACTACTCTACTTGAGTTACCCAAATGATTGTCTGCTAATCAATTATAGCCTAGATAAAACATCTGATGGCACAAATGATAAGAGTGGGGTATACGGAAGATGCACTGTGAATGCAAACATTCATCGTGATAACAGTCTAAGAGCCTGTAGCATATCCAAAGACTTTTAAAGAAAGATTTAGATTTCAATAATAACATGTCTTAATTTAGAGTGTAATGTCAGTTGAAAAAAAATAAGGAAGCTATATTGTCCACAGTAAAACCATATGGTGATAAGGTTTTGCAGCATTGGATAATTTAGTAGATAAAAACGCATCATTTTATAGACTAAGTTTACTTGCTTATTGTTCACATATGCATTTACTGACAAATGCCAAAAGGTGGTGTTTAAATATTTTCTTTTTGAAACATATTTCACTAGCCTGAGATGCTTTTTTTCCAAGGCACACATTTCAATTGGCCCAATGAGTACCCAAAGTAGGCTGTTCATTTAATTAAAAAAGGCACTTTTTTAAACAAAAAAATCCTGCCAATAGGATTCAAAATGAATGTGTGAACTGTTCATCTTCAGAATAAAGATAATCTATAACAACTTGGTCCATGCCATGGGCTACACCCTTGCTCACACATTCATGTATCTATAAAAAAACAAAAACAAAAACAAACAGACATTAAAATGCATCATACACATCATCATCATCAATATTTACACTTAATAACAATGAAAGAAAAGTGGCGAGAGGTTTTATCACTACGAAGTTGGAGGAAATTCATCCTCAATGTCCAACTCTTGCTCCGAGTTCTCCGAGATGCCAGACTCATTGTCATCCTGTGAGAATGTGGAGGGGCACTGACCGTGGCAGTGAGAGATCTGTGTGGCGTTATTGTGCTGCTGCTGACTGACTCCAACCTCGAACGGTCGCTCCTCGTTTTCCTCCTCAATGTCCCGTTTACTGCACTGTGGGTTTTCCTGGGGAGGGATATTCAAAAACAGAATTGTTGAGAGATGTGGCCTATTTGGACTAATGGTGAAACCACAAACATTTTAGACATTCACCACATGTAGGCCTAGACTAGTAGACTAGTCTTAAATGGTTAGGCCTACAGTGCAATTTATGTCAAGAAGTTAAATATAACAGAATGGGATGTCAATTTTCTACGTCAACGTGAGCATTCGTTACAACTAACCATTCCTGAGAAGGAAATGTCTTGGACATGCACATTAGAGACATTTCCTTCTGGATAGAATAAATTAACCTAATGCCGAAATATTTTGTAAGACTTCACGTGCAGTCTGTTGATTGATGAAAGCAACGCAATTTGGCTAGGCTTCAGTGTTGTTACCTACCTGTTTTAATCGTCGCCATTTCGCCCTGCGATTCTGGAACCAAGTTTTCACCTGTCAAATAAAAACACGTTAAGACGCGTAAAGCTAGACGGATAAAATCTGGCACCGTATGCGCACAAACGTTTATTTCTCCTACCTGTCGCTCGCTCAATTGTAGCAATTTGGCCAGCCGTTTTCTCTCCGGTGGAGACAGATACTTCTGTGTTTCGAACTTTTTCTCTAGTTCAATTGTCTGGTCATTGGAAAATCGAACTTGTCCGCCTTTCCTTTTGTGTAGAGGACGCTGAATAAATGGGGTCCACAACAGTGGTTTTCCTTGTGTAACAAACAGAATGGGGACATGAAACACATTTTAAATTAATGTGAACATATTTCATGCAAATCACATTGGTAAGGACAATTTTATTCTTGCCATAATCGGCTGAATAAATAAATCCTCTCTAGGCCTGTGTCTCTGGTCTGTTTAAGGTTGGAGATGATAATGAAGTAAACGGGTTCTCTGACATCCGTTTGAACCTGGGCTTATGAGGAAGGCAGTTGAACACGATTAGCGCACAACCATGGCAAAATTTCCGCCAATGTGTTTCCTGTTGGTTTATCTTGTGAATGCCTGTTACATCCGTCTTTTCCAGTCACAAAAGACATAGGAAACTGCGGTGTGTGTGTGTGCGCACGTTTGTGTGTGTGCGCGCGCAAAGCCATGCGCGCTAATGAAACATTACATTTAGGTGCACAATCTAATAATGAAGGCAATGTTTATTCAGACAAGATCTTACATGTCAATCAATGCTTTTAAAAGTAGCAGTTTTGTAGGCTAAATCTAACCATAGAAATGCAGTAGCCCTTTGTCAGACTTTACGCACTAACGCCACATGTTCATCCAATTTCATGATAAGGCTGGTGGATAAGCAATTGCCCAGGCACTAATAAAGGAATGCACCTATCTGTGTGGACTGATGTTTGCGCGCAGGCAGGACATGCGGGCTATTGTTTTAGCTGGTCTGAAGTCACATCCCGTACCACGGAAATGGACAATATATAAAAAAACGACCTCGGCTATCAGAAGTGGAGTGTTTCCTGTATAAGTCTGTATTGAGGATGTCGATAAAATAATCAGCATTGTGCACGACTCCCGGGGAAGTGGCTACAAGAGGCCGCCAGGAAAACATTTAACAGCTTCTGAAACCTGATTTACTCCTATCGAGAGCTCAAGATTTCCTGCCTGAACGGAAAGGATCAGGGTTTGCTTGCTGCAGCAGTTAACCTTAGGTCATTGTGTCTCGGAAAATGGTGCAAAATAGAAAGAAGCAACGTACGGCCAGCCAAGCGCAGTTGTGAAACAGCCTTCATATGTTATAGTTATTACAGACTTTTTAGGTACACATTTAACCACTAAATAAATGCTAATGGCTATCTGACCGAAACAATTTCAAGAGGAGACAGAACCATAGGCATACATAGATCAATCTATTGGCATATGTCTAAATCGGCGCGCCTTTAATTCAAAAGTTTCATGGTTTCAACAACAGCATTGGGGCAAATCAGCACCTGACATTCACAGTCTATTTTAAAGCACTTAAAATAAATTAATTTTATGAATAGCATACGAATCATTATTACATTTTGCTTAATGCAATGAGTAGCCTATAATGTGATGTCCACAGCCCACTGGAAAATACAGTCAGTGAAAATGCCTACAATAAGTAAATTATTAAAACAGGGCTTAAGGTGGAGTACCGTAGATTTACACCGTAAACGTGTTAATTCAACACTTAGTACTCTGGGACCAAATAGAGGTTGTTAAATAGACTAGGTTAAGTGTTGGATTAACAACAATATTAACTGCATTTTTTTACTGAGTATAGGCTAGGTAGGGTATGGATCTTAAAAAACTCACCTAGAGCATCTTGTCTGATGAGTGCTTGCGCGTATTCCCCCAATGCCCTGTTGAAGGGGTAGACAGGGCTCGAGAAAGGCCCCGGTGCGTACGGAGAGGCGAGCGCGGCGTGGTGCGCTAAAGCCGCAGGGTGGACTGGCGTCGGCTCGCAGATCGAACTCCGGTAAGGTGATAGAAAAGTAGTGAAAGACGAGTTAGGGGATGGTAGAGTCGGAGCGGAGACAACGGCTGATGAGGTTGGCGTTCCATTTCTTCCTAGTATGTCTTCGATATAAAAAGGAGTTGGCTGGGCAGGTTGAATTGGAGTTGGAGCGTATAACGGCACATTCATTGCCGAAGTTATCGGGTAGTATTGCATGACTGTCTCCCCTGTAGACGATGAGCCTACCGGTCCGCTTACTCAAACGTAGAGAAATCATACAGTCTCCATCAGTTTTACGCACTGAAGAACGGCACTTATCCTTGATTTGAGAGGGAGGAGATTTGGGTAAACTTCCTGCAGGTACTTTGATTCTGATTGGCTGCCAGCAATGTAGTCTAGTCTACGAAAAGAAAAACTAGACCCCCCCCCCCCACACACACACACACACACACACCTCCCCCATGTTCATGTTCACTGACCCAAAACAAGAGGATCTGTACTTGTGTTAGGATAGGTATATTATCATTATTATTATTATTATTATTATTATTATTATTATTATTATTATTAGGCTTTTAGTAGTAGTAGGCCTAGTAGTAGTAGTAGTAGTAGTAGTAGTAGTAGTAATAGTAGTAGTAGTAGGCTATAGCAGTAGCAGCAGTAGTAGTAGTAGTAGGCTATTAGTATTATTATTAGCCTATTATTATTACTATTATTATTATTATTATTATTGTTATTATTATTATTATTATTATTATTATTATTATTATTATTATTATTATTGATATCATTATCACTAGGCTATATTAGGGCTATGTATGGATATTAGGCCTATAATATAGGCCTAATTATAATTTCAGAGAGATAATTTCCTGGGTTAGAGAAAATGCGAAAGGGCACGCATTGGACACGTGCATTGCTAGCCCGTTTAAAATGTCAGCCTATTTCGTTGCCACTTTGCCTCTGATAGAAAGGACACTCAGCCCCGACAGACCGGCGACAGGCTCAACCAAAACACGAGGGCAGCCACAGGACCTTTACGCGAACCTCAAGCGGCCGGTGCCCTGCCAGTTTTGCACCCCCTTGACTACTCGACTTGCCCAGAATAAGACGGATGTCCTTCGTCATTTAGATAGGTGACATGAAGATTAAAGCCAGGGTACACGTCCTACCTTGGCTGAATGGCAGGTGAATCGATGAAAGCCAATATTTGAAGTTTGGCAATCATTTCTTTTAAATTATCCAAGTCAGCCTGGCGACGGCTCCCTGTGTTAAACACCCCAGCGTTATCTTGTGTCTAATTTTGACACATCAGGCGCCAGTCTTTCTGTGTAGGTCTGCACCATTCAGTGATTCTCAAACTGTGGGCCGGAGCCTTGGTGGGCTGCAAAGGTAAATAATGTGTGTGTGTGTGTGTGTGTGTGTGTGTGTGTGTGTGTGTGTGTGTGTGTGTGTGTGTGTGTGTGTGTGTGTGTGTGTGTGTGTGCGCGCGCGCGCGCGTTGCTGTTGAGTAGGCCTATTTATTTCAGTTTTATAGTTTAGTGATATTGATATATTATCAGATATGAGCCTCGATTGTGAACATTTCAAGTGGGACCCAAGTTGGAACGGGTTGTGAATGTGAACCCCTGGTCTACCCAATCATGCAGCCTGGTCTGGCTTTAGCTGGGTAGACTTCATGTCTACTAGGGTACACCAGATAGAGGTCAGCAAGAGTGGGATGAAAAATCAGTCCCGCGCAGACATCTGACCGCACTGTCCAGGTCGCGCACAGCACGATATGATGCCTGGTGGGTCTTCTTGAGTTTTTAGCCCACTATCACACAGCGTACTTCAAGTCTAAACGTTTTTAAGAGGGAACGTGTATTATTTTCCATTCATTAATTTTGACTGAACAGTTTCTCTATAAAGGACAACACGCTGATCCTTGCTGAACGCACTCGCCGTTTGGCTACTGCTTTTACGCACAGGTGGGTAAGGTGAAAAAAACGTTGAGCGCGGGAAAAATAGGCAGGCTTAGGGCAGGCAAATTTTCCCACACTGTACCCTTGACTTTAATCAATGCTACGTCTGCGAATTCATAGGGCTAATTACACTGTATCAGGAGTGTCGTCTGCAGGCGCTTTGGTGGGCCTAATTAAAATTCAGTCGTTCTGGGTAGGGTGCGCAGACTGCCCACATCCAAAGGTGCAGATGCAACATAAAAGTGTCAGACAGTTGAAGAAGGTAGGTCTGCACACTGTGGAAAACGCTCCCCAAAACTGAACTCAACTGTGTCTATGATGAAAATTAGTTAAGTAAAGGAAAAGTTGTGTTTCCGTGCTCGCCTGCTTGTTTCTACAGGATTACTGCCTACCGCAAGTACAGACTTGTATGAAATACAAGACCAGTAGGCCTTTTGATTGTTTAATATTATTTTCTGTTCAGATTGACCACCAACATGCAAGCATTAAATAGAGAGAATGCAAATAGGCTACATAAAATGATCATAAGTATGACCATGAGATAAATGTGCAAAACTTTAAATTGAGCTGTTTCCATATCCCTGTAGAGCTGTATACTGTCTCACAGTCTCAAAATATGTGCCGTTAATATTGCTTGCTGTTGTAGGCCTTCTTCAGTGTTGTAGGCTATATTCTTTGATGCTGTACTATGTCTTTGCTCTAATAAGACTTTGGTGGACATTATAATTAAATACTGTGATTAAAAAAATACTGCATCAGTGCTTACCCCAGACATTATATTCTGATTGAAAAATAGGTTAGGTAGTCCAAAATGTGACAAGGAATGGATTGAATTAAAAAGTCTCTGATCATTTGTTTATCTTAACACAAACATGCAATAAGAATTGGCATCTGGTGGCAAGGCTGCCACCCAATTCAGTGTTATACATACAGTGCTGATGCTAGCACTATCCAGGGGCCAATGAGATGCAGTAACAGCCATCTGTGCCAAGACCAAGGAGATGCTCCTGGACTTCAGAAGGACTGGGGCTATTATCTTAACACATTTTCCATCCTGCTGGGGGTGGGCTGTAAATCTGGGGGGTCCACAGACTTGGACTGGGGCAAAAAAAGCAGGTAATTTTTAGTCAAGACCGGTCTGCCAGGCTTTAAAGGGGCACAATGTAGGATGACGTCATTTGCGCGGTGCCTGTGGCATGCCTGTCTCAAAATCTACACAGTCATGAAAAAATGCTATTTAAATAAACGCGCTGTGTGAATGTTTTTTATCACATATTTCACTCTTTAAGAGACAATGAAGCCTGCAAGACAACATTTTTAGTAAGCTATTATGAGCTATTGTGACCATAACAGCCAAAATGAATATTTAAATCTGACTTTTTAGAGGTCTGCTGTGGTGACTGATACCAAGGGGAGGACCAGACCAAAACCATCAACAGTCCACCGGGCAAATGCCCTGTAGCCTATGCCTTATGGCCAGTCCACCCATGGGGGTCCATATAGTCGATGGGTGGGGAACTATGGCTCGTGGCCATCCTATCTTGCCCCCGATATAATTTTAATGCTATGCAGTTTCACATGAAACATGACATGTTTTGTAAAGCAATCTTAGACATTACATTTGCATATTTTCAGGGGACCTAGTAAACCTGGGATCTATTGTAAAGGTGGCCACCTTCAATATAGGCCGTAAGTGCAGGGGGAAATCCGGGTTTGTGTTCATAGTACGGCCCTGGAAGGACTTTATAAAATTGAAGTGGCCCTAAGAATGAAAAAGATTCCTCACCCCATAGTCAATAAACTAGACAGGAAGCACAACACCACCTACAAGAAGGATCAGAGCAAGCTGTACGTTTTCAGGAGGCTTAAAGGAATATGCCACTATTTTGGGGCTTAATACAGTTAAAATCGTTGGCCAGGGTTTATATAGGTGGTAAAATGTCTTATTTTTCATGTAAGCCGTTGTCTTGTTTTAAGACAAGTTAAAAGAGGGAGCATGTCGCTAAGCTAGTGAAAGTCAATGGATCCGTGTAACTCAGACGTGGGCAAACTCAGGCCCGGGGGCCACATGCGGCCCGCTCGGCCATTTCATGCGGCCCTCAGAGCCTTTCCCAGAAAAAAAATGCAGACTCGCATGGTCACTCATTCTTCAATGCGCTACCTAAAACAAGGGTCTTGGAAACCTAAGATTACTAAAGTACTAAATGGTGTAATTATGCTGCCGTACACCAATTCTTATTATTGGCACGGGCAAGTTGCCTACGACATCCGGCCCTTTGGTCAACTTTCTAAACCCAATGTGGCCCTTGAGCCAAAATAATTGCCCACCCCTGGTGTAGCATGTAGCAATGTATGTAGCATGTATGTTAGAAGTGTCTATCAATCTCTGGTGGATATATAGTGAAATTTCTTTGCTGTTCGCTGTTAGGATAGTAGTATGATTCAAACACATTCAACAAACTGATAGGGCAACCGTAGCCTAATGTTTAGGGTGGTGGTGTGGTCTTAAGATCAGAGGGTTGCAAGTTTGAATCCCGCTAAGTGGTGTGTAACATGCTCAACTCAACCAAAATATAAAACAACTGGGTGCTCATTCCTTAAGTTACAAATATACAAAATAAAGAGAACAGGACATCACTCCAAGTTGTGTATTTTATTGCCACTCAGACATTTTGGTCTTAACCTTCTTCAGTGTCGGGCAAACATTTCACCCAGCAGGTGCACTATACAATCAAAGCCCCAAGGTTCGAATCCCAATCTTACCTCTCCCTACACCTCCATCCATGGCTGAAGTGCCTTCAGAAAGTGACATTGCCCCAGGGACTGTAATCAATACCTTGTAAATAACTCAAACTGTAAGTCGCTTTGGATAAAAGCATCAGCCAAGTGTAATGTAATGATTCAAATGGTCTGAGGGGTGTTACAAATGTTAGGCTTATCATTGAGGTTAATTCAAAAACAATTGATTTGGACATGGAAATTATGATGACTATGGTGACTATTAATCAAAATAAGTGAACATTGTAATTTACATAATAATTTGGAATACAGTCTAAATTATACCCTGACATCATTGTGCACACAGAGACTGCACTAATGGTTAGGACTAGAGCAGTTAAATGAGAATTAATTCAGTTGTGTTGCTTACACTACCTTGACTTGTCAGTAGCCTACAAGTCTTAATTTTTTTTAAATTCAGCAATTTCAGAGATCCTGAGCATTCCAGTGGAGTAGCCTATGGTTTGTTTAGTCTTTTAAACGTCTTAACATAGGCCTACTCCAAACATCATCCAAAAAGTTAGGCAACACCACGAACCTCCAACTACCCAATGAATTGGAAACGAGTGTCGAGTTGTGAGCATAGGGCGACATCTCCTGGTCATTATGGAAATGGTAGTCCTAGACCAGGGGTGCATCCCAATATGTGTCCTTGCCTCCTCCACTTGTGCTTGTCTCCTCATCCCGCCTCCTGGCCCCTCCTCCGTGGAGAAAACGATAAAGTTTCCCAGCTGTCAGCCTCGCCACAACAACTTTTGAGGGACTGTTTTTCATTCACCATCCCAATTGCAAATGCGAAAAAGACTTTACAATTGAGCTTTTGCAAGATATTGAAATATAATGCTGTTGTCAGTGATGTCATCATGACGAGAAGCAAGTGGAGGAGGCAAGTGGAGGAGGCAAGGTCACATATTGGGATGCACATCAGGTACCAGGATATGGGTCCTACAATACTGAGTGTTATTTGAAACTAATGTATGGTAGGCTACTGTATGCATACCCTACCTTTTTATTTAATTGAGAAAGTATTTGTCAGTGGTGCTACATGTACACCTAACTAACCAGGATTATAGCTGTGTAACAAACTAGATAGTTTTAGTAATTTATGATAGTTGGTCTCAAATGTTGCCTAGGTAGACCTAGAGCTCTACATATCAGTATTACACAGAGCAATATTTTGATTGGTGAATGACAACTATGTAGCCTGCCTAGGCATAGAGTGGTGTTGGCCTATGCCTTGCCTATACGACACAAAACCTACAACGGAATATTGTCAAACAAAGCAACAAATGAACTATTAGAATTTTATTTTAAAGAATCTCACCAGAGACTTTGATCAAACTAGCTGAAGGCCCTCTTTGCGTTTGGGAACAGATGGAACTGTTTATGGACATGCTGAGCAGTCTGTACGACTCGTACAGGCGGTGTTCCCATCCGATAGCATTCCAGCAGACAGGTCCGCCCTCCAATACGGCCATTCAGTTGGTGTATTTGGTTCCGCCCTTCTTGACACGGTGCTTGGCCGCTGAGCTGCCGACATGTATCGCTCTGCAAGAAACATCCAGCGATTTAGTAGCCTTTTGCGGCTGCAGAACGGCACCGACACGAAATACTACGGCCCGGCGGTTGGAGTGATCAACTTCTATTTACGAATGGTATGCTCTTTCAACACGCACCGCAAAATGTCGTTAGTGAGAGATATGACTTCCTTGCAATGACCTTTTCTATGCATTAGTTAGCTATCTAGACAAAACGAGCTAACGAATAGACTGTCAAATGATTGTTCAGGCCACCACTGACCATTCCGCCTCCGAGTACGAATTGTGACACCAAGTGATGACAGTGATTTTATAACATGTCTCTTTTAATGTGATTTCAAGTGATTTAAGATCAGACGGGTTTGCCCATTCCTCTGATAGCAGCTTCGGAACAAGGTCAAATTGATAGGCTAGCCAGCTCAGCTAACATTCTAAGAATACACATGTAACAACTAGTACTACTGCTACTTTATGTCAAACTGCTGTACTATGTAACAAAACCTGGTGAGCTGCTAATACTCGGTGGTGTGGTTGGGTCGTGCACTATTGTTAGCATCTAGCTTCTCTAAGTGTTGCTTTAACTGTCCATTGTTTTGATTTTGTTCAGGCGAGTTCAGAATCCTACAGAATTGAACGTGACACTTTCGGGGAGTTGAAAGTTCCAAGTGACAAGTACTATGGCGCCCAGACTGTCAGATCCACCATGAATTTCAAAATCGGAGGTGTGACGGAGAGGATGCCTGTAAGTCAGTGTGCTTGTATCCTCATACGGGTGTGTTTAAAATGTTCCAATCTCAGGGTAATTTATGGAAATGCTGTTCACTGATTGCCTACAGTAGCCATGAGATGAACTGTTAAACACAATAAAAGCATGTTGGACAAAGACTATAGATGTATTCCAGTATGTACATGCTATTTGTTTTAAATTACCGACTGTCCCTAATGACTCTTTCCACAGATTCAGGTTATTAAGGCCATGGGAATTCTAAAGAGAGCTGCTGCAGAGGTGAACACAGAGTATGGGTTGGATCCAAAGATTGCCGAAGGAATAGTGAAAGCCGCAGATGAGGTGAGGATGATGCACATGCACGCATTATACATCTCTGCAACAGGGTTGGTTGTATACTGGCAATTTGGCTGCCACTATTCCAGAGGTGGGAAAAAAATGGACTGACAGAGTAAAAGTCCTGCTTACATTTTCCTTCTGACTGCTCTCAGCACAAGTGATGAATAAATCATCAACCTGGCTTAAGGGATGGGGTAATAATTGGGACCAGCTGCTTCATTGAATTGGCCAGAGCAAAAATGTGACAGGGATTTTACTTAATGCATTCTGGTTTTTCCACCTCTGCACTAGTCTATCTCAACAGTTGGTGTAACTTCACTAGAGCCTGCCTTCCTATATAGTAATAATTATCGTAATAAACAATATAGACTTGTTATGGCCCTAGCACTGGAGTTTGTGGGTGCATGCACAAGTCCCAATACGTCCTAAATTAGTATATGATGTCATTTATGTAGCTATAATTTTGTGACACTACAGTGTTGGACTCGCTTTGATTACCTCCAACAAGGAGTTTAATGTTTTCTCCAGGACCTGTTCACTTTTCGTGTTGGTGTGCATAATAACTTGTTAACGAAGTAACTTATCTGATATTCTTATGGGCCTGACTCAAGTTGATTCAGTGCTGTTTCGAACCGGCTTGTCTGTGCTGCAAGAGTGCATTTTTTAGTGAAGAGTTAATGTTTTCAGAGTCCAATAGTGGCCTTATTTCTTAGGCAGTTCATGGTGCAGTATTAGTTGCAGCAATGGAGAGGGCCTGGCCCAGCCGCCCGACACCCCTCCTCCCCCCCTTCTTCCAAAGGTCGGGTGTGTCACAGGCGAGTCAGGGGCAGCAAGCAGCTGCAATCAAACCCAGAGGGCTTAGCTGCCTCTGCTACTGTAAACCTAATCAGTGCACATCATTATCATTCAAATGTCTTCTAAGATAAATGCACTATTTGGAACATTTAGACCCCTTTTCTGAATTGTCTACAACAGAGTAGAGTGGTACTAACCAATTTTTCTGCGGAAAAAAACGTACAGTATCTCCCTCCAAGCATTCATGTGTACATAAATAATGGCAGCAATCCCCTGTTGTGTCAACCAATCAGATGGCGTCTTTCTTTTGTTTCTTCTGGACATATAATTATTGTATTTCAACTGTCTCATGAATGTCTGTCTTGTTTTAGGGCAGTGGTTCTCAATCTTTTTTGAACAAACACCTCTGTGACCTTATCATACGCATGCCAATGCCCCCTCGACCTCATCATAATCCTGCCAGCGCCCCCCTTAGTATTAAAAAAATAAAATAGACTAATGCCCTTCAATGGCAACTGAGCACCCCCCTCTCAGCTGTTCAATGGCCCCCTAGCGCTACTTGACGCCCCCATTGAGAAACACTATTTTAGGAGAAGAAAATGTTTAGATTGAGCTCACTTGCACAACTTCTACAGAGCGGACATGTTTTGAACATGGATCTATGTAGCAAATGGTTAAATTAGGTGAGTAATAGTGAGAATTAGTGATCTCACCTAGGCATATGCATTTGTGAACTTTTAATTGATTGCAAATCACAAATTGATGCATAATAATCCAAGTGGGTCCAGAAAAAAAGAAGTTTTTTCCATTGACAAGCATTCCTTTTCCCCTTTTATCTTTGGTCCCCAAGATATCAGAAAGGGTGTGAATGAGACACTCTATAAAAATAAACGCAACTAACACATCCCTGATTTCGCTATGATGTGGAATACGTTTCGATTGTGAGGTCTTTGTACGCTCCATAGAGGTAGAAAATAACACTAGAGAGGACCCCGCCCCCCTTTTTACGGCAATCTGTAGCGGCCATTATCTGTAGGTAGATCAGAGAAATGGAAATTAACGGAGAACGAGGCTCACCTCTGTCAAAAATGGCTTAATCATGTGGAAATGTCCATCAACACACTATACAAGGACAATAGTTGAAGTGTGTTGCTAACTATGTTCATAAAAGATATTATTTGATTTTTAAATGTATTTTATCGACTCATATGATTTAAGTAGATATTTAGCCTGACATTTCAAATCTGGTCTTTGATTAAAGTGTTACTTCATATTTACACAGTTTTAGTTCATTTCTTGACAGGGGTGGGCGTGTTCTCCATTGACTTGCATTGCCTACACTACCTACGGAAGTTGGGAAGCTCCAGCTGCCATTTCCCAGTGCTGTCGCAAATTGCTGTGTCCTCTCTAGTGTTATTTTCTACCTCTATGGTACGCTCTCTGTTTCAGGTCATTGCTGGCAAACTGGACGACCACTTCCCTCTGGTGGTGTGGCAGACCGGATCCGGGACTCAGACTAACATGAACGTCAACGAGGTGATTAGTAACAGAGCCATCGAGATCCTCGGAGGCAAGCTCGGGAGCAAGGATCCTGTCCACCCCAATGACCATGTCAACAAAAGCCAGGTAGGCACTCATTCGCCCATGCCTGCCTAAACGTCAAGATTTGTGGGGCGGTAGAGGTATCGGTGTGACATGCAAGCTGGATCCGTAACAACTGGTGACTCATGTTGGAAGCAATGCTGATTGATCATAAGTAAATGTCAATCTTAATTTAGATGAATAGAGTTTAGTTTTGACCAATCACTGTGTTTCTCACATCTGTAGTCACCAGTTGTTACGGGGACACCAGACCAGAAGCCCCAGATTCGCGCCCTGGTCTGCCTGACTTCTTCAAAGTGTCCTTGTTGAGCAAGATACTAAACTGCAAATTGCTCCTGGTGAGCAGGGTTTGGTGCCTTTGCCTGGCTACTGCTGTGTGAATGTGTTCATTAATGGGCAAATGCGAGGCATGGATTGTAAAGGGCTTTGAGTGCTCAAGCAATGTATAAAAGCGCCATATGTATAGCCGGCCTGATGTTTGCCATGTGCATTACGTCCCTTTTTGGGGGATAAAATTCTTGGGGAAAGCCAGGACAAAGTCTTGGTGGTATTGGCAAAGAAGAAACAAGAGACAAGGACCTGTAGACTAGCGTTCTTCACGCTCAACATGCCGAAGATGTGTTGTGTGGTGTGGTCGGCTGCTCAAATAATATAGTCAAACAGCCTTGGCTGAAGCATGGACTGTGTCTATTTACTTTAGGCTAGCCGATATTGTATGTAAGTTAATGAGACTTTGGGTTTGTTTTTCCCCAAAAGATGTGGGACCATTCATTCACAAACAAAGTACCCGGTTATACTTATACAGTGAATTCTGTTTTTACCATTTTACACTGGAAAAGCAAGCCTTCATACAATGCTACCTTCATTTGCATAATTTCTGTGTTCTTTCCTTAGAGCTCTAACGATACGTTTCCAACGGCGATGCATATCGCCGCGGCAACAGAGGTCCACGAGGTGCTCCTTCCAGGGCTTCAGCATCTCCACGACAGTTTGGCTGCCAAGGCAGCAGAGTTTAAAGACATCATTAAGATCGGACGCACACACACACAGGACGCTGTGCCGCTCTCTCTTGGACAGGTGTGGATGACCAGGGCCGGTTCTGCCCCCCCCCCCCCCCCCTTACCTTTGAAAGAAAAAAAAAACCTCTTTCTTATACCTTACAGAACACAAGAGTAATATCCGTAGTAAGCTTAACTAAATAGCATCAAGAACAATAACCGTTTTTCATCAAATGGATTTGTGGTTCTTTTTGACAGGCGACCAACACATCAGATTGAGTCGCATGAAAGTAGCTTCACTGTGTGGTGTGTTGGATGTGATGGTGGTGGGGCCCCCAACCCCAGATGAGAGGGAGGTTATCAATGTGTTTGAATTGTAACGTGAAATTGAAATGCCAGGAGAGTGATACAGTACATTTGCATGTAAAATGCATGTGTAGACAATAAGCCTACCAAGGAGGTCTGCATTGATCTACACTACCTACAGCATCACAAAGCATGGCAGCATAACAATTTTAATAAGCTACACATTTGTGCTGTCTTCCAAACCAATTTCATTTCTGGACTGGAAATAGTGGTGCATTTGTGAGTAGGAGACTGAGAAGGGGGCTATCTATGTGTTTGAACTGGAGGGACAGGGTGAGAGAAAGGGAGAAGAGCTGTCAAGCTATTGAATTTCATAATATACAAAATATAGTAAATAGCCTCACTTGTCTGCTGTGCATGGTTCTGTTACATGATTAATGTAGGCTATGTCATTCTGGTCTGGAAATTAATGTTTTTTTAAGCATACAACAAGCAGGTAATTCATGTGGATGGAAGGAGATATGGCAGCTAAAATTGTTTTAAACATTGCACCAGTATTACTTTACATTGCTTGTCAAAGCAAGTATTATGATATCAGGTGGGTGTTAGTGAGTAGTGAGTAGGCTACTAACAGCTAGGCTACTTTACTGGATTTCATTGCTTGGCATACTTGGCTAATGTTAGCATGCTAATTAGCGATTTCTCTGATCAAAAACAAAGCTCTTTTTCTCTCTAATTCCAAATAGTAACCTCATAACTATTAGGCTTTCCATAATCACAAACGGTTGCTGATTAAATCACATAGTTCCAAAACACCCTCTGAAACTCCTGCATCATGCAATGAGTGGTTTAATGAGAACATAATAATCTCCATCCAGCAGAGCAGCACTACTGTTTGCTAGAGATGATATAAAACCCGGAGGATCCGGTTGGAGAGCCGGGTAAAGACCTCATCCGAACAGACCGGATGGCTGTCGTGCATTGAGCCGCCAAAGGCGGGTCAGACGGCATTTCATTAATGTCAACAAAATGGCAGTTACAACGCGATAAATTGTGAAACCGGACTGTATCCTCTTTAGTCGACTACAACAGCCATTCTCTAATCTCCCTACTATGCTGTTCAGTCACGAACACTCACTGAGTAAAACTGAACCAACTCCCGCCTCGTCATTCATCGAGCCTGTTTGATCCGTCCAGCCTGTTGTGGCCAATTGAGTCGCGGATCCCCACTCCCTATGTGTGTGCTTCTGACTCTGTTGAGGTCTACATTTCTAAATGTTAACAATGCTCTGCCAACGCTTTAACATCTCAGTATGTAGGCTACTCTTAGGGAAATTATAGTCTACAGACGTGACTCTACTATCACTCACTGCGTTACAGCGTACCGTCTTTAAAGACACTGCTGTCACTCCCCTCGTCCGAGTCACTCAGCAGCGGCGCCCTCGGCGACTCGGTGAGACGAATCCTGACTGATTTGTTGGTAGCAGCGAATCCCCTACGGATCGGACCAACGCTTAAGTTTCGTTTTTGCCACGAGTGTGCGAGTCGCAAGGCAACTCGGCAGCGGAAGCGAGTGGTCATCTGCTGCTCGCCTCCTGACTGTCCCTGCTCAACTAGACTTCTGCTCTCAAACATTTGAGTTGTAGTCTTCTTAAATACAAACACACACATTATTTATTGCAAAATCAGGAACATGCCGTTTCACTGCTGTTCGAGTTGTGGTTGCATGTTTAGTGAGGAGACCCAGGTGGGTCGGATCGCAGCATGAGTTTAGGAACTGTGACATTCATAAAGTGAGTTTTGTTGATCAAACTGTCTTACTCTTTGATTTATCAACGTGAATTGATAAATGGAACAACAAAGGTGAGGCGCATAGCTACTTAACGAAAGAAACGTTTTAAAAAATACATTATTATTTATTTTTTATTTATTTTAAATAAGTGATCCGAGTGATCCGTCTAATCCGGTTACCCTCCTTGGAATGATCCAATCAATCCGGACGCCTCAAAGAGTCGAGTTAAGCACCTCTACTGTTTGCGCTTGCCCTCTGTCTCTCGAGTGAGTCTCCAAATTCAAAATAGATCGCGCGCTGTCACTCGTCCCGCCCCCTTTCTCAGAACTGTCTGTTTATTGGTTCACAGACTTCCCAGAGACAGTTGGAAGCAATATTACTTTTGGCTGAGGGGCGCTTTGCCGTGAGGAGCGCTTTCGCCACTCTTTGTTGATTGCGACTTCATAAAAAAAACTTCATATCGCAAAATTACGCATAGGAGAGCGCCATTTCGGCGCTCCTTCTTCACATGGCGCTCTAGGCGACCGCCTAGCCGGCCTATGCTAAAAACCGGCCCTGTGGATGACTCTCTTACACTCAAGTATTTAAAGAATCACGCTGGAAATTAGATTTTTTTTCATGGCAGCATTGTTGCATTTGATAGATGTCCACAGCCCAAGTCTACTTTTCTCAAAATTGGTGTCTGGCTTGCCGTCATCTACAAAATCATAGTGTATGTATTCCACATTGGTCCCGGTATAGTTTTAAACCATAAGTATGCATCTTTTTTTCTTAAATGAAAAATGTGGCAAGAAGTAATTAGTAACGACAAACCAACACACAGCTGATTTAACTTAATCTGATAATTGCCTTCATATGAGCCACTCTGGAAGCACAGTCAGATCCCCACCCCCCACTTCCCTCAACAAACTTGTGTGGCTACTCTGGTCTGTCTGTGATCTGGTGTGTCTGTCTCTGGTCTACACTGTGTTTTTGAGTCAATTCAAAACTGACATGAAAGATGCATATTGGAGTCCATGGTAAAGATGTAGATACTGTATGTTCAATAAATGCCCCCATTCATTTCAAATTGCTAATATCAATCATTAGTGCATGCAAAGGCTGAACCAAAGGAAAGCATACACTTTTTTGTTTGCTTTGTCATGCAGGAGTTCGGCGGATACGTTCAGCAAGTCAAGTACAGCATTGAGCGGGTGAAGGCCGCTATGCCCCGCGTGTATGAGCTGGCGGCTGGCGGAACTGCCGTTGGCACAGGCCTGAACACCCGTATCGGATTTGCAGAGAAGGTGGCAGACAAAGTTTCTGCTCTCACCGGTAAGCCGTGTTTCACATGCGTACTGTGATATGAGTGGTGGTGGTTATACAGTTGTGTGATGACGCATGCCCTCACAGAACGGGCGGTGTGACTGACAAAACCACAAAAGGGTCATTGCAGATGAAATCACTTTCAGGGCTTCATTGGCACAGATTTTAATGAAACTTGCTATGTTGATTCATTCCTATTCAGAACTATTTTTCTATTGCAAATTGTAGGAATAGTTATATCGTTATAAAGTATGTTTTTTGTTTTTTTCGTGCTCTTTTAACCAGGTCAACAGACCTATGTCATGTGCAAACCCTCCAAAAAGCAAGCTAGGGTCAGACAAACTTTTTGCGTGTGTGGACTATATGCAGGGCTGAGAGGTGTGGTTACCATACTACGTTACATACAGTACTGATACATGGATGTTCTGGCTCAGATTGCTGTCCATGGTGCTAGTGTAAAATGCAAAATTGGAGAGGACATTTCCTTACATTTCCTCAGTAACCTCACGTGGTGCGTTGCTTGGCCTTTTGAAGTTGAGCTTGAATGCGAGTATCCCAACTCAGGACCTCAGATATGTGTGTTCTAGGGTATTTGAAACGGTTGTCTCTCTCTCACAGTTTGAATTACACCTATTACCCAAAGTCAGTATGGGAAGTTGAAGTTGGAAGTACCATGGGCCTTCCTTTGTGTCTGTGTTGTGTTCAATGTAGTTAAATGTAGTGTTTTTTATGTCTATGATATTTATGCAGTTTAAAAATAAATAAAAATAAAAATAAATAAAGTAAAATTTTAATTGTATGTACTCTCCCCCTGTAACTATTAGTATTAATATTATTATCAAATGTATTTTAAACTAAACATACAACAGATTGTGGAGGGTCAGATGACAAATGTGATGAAACTAACTGTAATCTGTTTTTTGAACTTTTTTTTTGTACCCCCTCTTGACGGTCAGGCCTACCATTTGTGACTGCGCCAAACAAGTTTGAGGCCCTGGCGGCCCACGACGCCCTGGTGGAGCTGAGTGGAGCCCTGAACACGGTGGCCGTCAGCATGATGAAGATAGCCAACGACATCCGCTTCCTGGGCTCAGGGCCGCGTTCCGGCCTGGGAGAACTCATCTTACCCGAGAACGAGCCCGGCAGCAGCATCATGCCTGGTGAGTCTTAACGTTTTAGGTTTGCACCAAAGATCTTAGAACAGAGCAGACATGCATGCTCCTAAACCTTTCGTCAAAATTCAGCGTTTTGACATCAAAATGGGCCATTTACGTGAATCGTGCAGATCTGAGGTGGGGTGATGTGTGAGCGAGCAGAACTGTTGACCGCAGAAAACTTCATAGGCCTACAACCACTTCTGTCTTCTTGTGACAGAAAAGTACCAGATATATTCCCTAAGCCACAACCTACAAGTTCGATTGAGCAATTACAGCATTTAGCAGTTATTTATTAAAGCCACTTTGTGTAAAATACCATCTCAAGTCCTCCAATCGTTGGGGGCGGGCTTTGGAAGGATGACAGAAAGAGTAGAATAGCTATGGCTAACGAAAAGCTGTTTTTGACCAAGGCACTGCAGAGGCAATTTGAACCATAATGACAATGGTTCGGCCCTCAGCTATTTGAACTGAGTGATTCCAGAGTGATATTTTCACATTTTAGTCTGGCTTCATGCTTCAGATGGATAGCCTTTATTGTCCCAAGGGGAAATTCATTTTCACCACCTTAATTTCTTGTCACAGTCTAAATCAGGACATGAAGCATACAAGACGGACATGGAGACATCATCATCATCAGACATTGAATAACAGATACATGCACACTCACTGTCAGACAACACACACTTTGCTCTTCTCATGTTCGTATTAGCCTGGTTTTCACCACACCTCTGTGTGTGTGTAGCTCTGGAGCTCAAACACACACAGAGGTCTGGGAGACTGTAGCAGGATTCCATTTCTCCGGTCAAAAAAATAATCTGAGCATTTATTGGTTCTTTATCAATGGCAGCACGCCTGGATTGAGGAGTTCCAGGACAGATTATAGACTATATTGACGCTTTAGAGATGAACAGAAAACGTTTTTGAAGGTATTTGTTGGTGATGAGGATGTGCAGAATGATGGATAAAGCCATGCCTTCTGAAGGCGGAGCCAATGCATGTTCTCCCAGACCTAGTAGTGGAGCTGTGTGCTGTGTGCAAGACCCAGGCAACGTATGTATTATCTCTCAATGTTCTCCCCCCCAGGTAAAGTGAACCCTACTCAGTGTGAGGCCATGACCATGGTGGCTGCCCAGGTGATGGGGAACCACGTGGCCGTTACTATCGGGGGAAGCAACGGACACTTTGAGCTCAACGTCTTCAAACCCATGATGGTACAGTGCATACATACGTACATATGACGTGCAATACCACCTACAATTTCATTCAGTTCTGTTGGGAAAGTTTGAACAATTTTTTGTATTATATTTTATGCATTTTCCGTATTTGTATAACTCATGCTGTATACCATCACACATTCTATATTTCATGAGTAGCCCGTGTACAGCTATGCTCAAAATGATAGCAGTGTCTTAACAGAAGTGAGTAAATGTCAAAATTCTTCAAATAAATTGTACTTTAATGAGCTGAAATACCCTGCCAGGCAACCAGAAAGCTATAATTTCACTGTAGATTCAAAATGAACACTTTCAGGTCACAAACAGAAAATGCAAAGATTGGCAATCAATTTTAATGAATTGTCATCTTGTATGCCCTTGTGACTCACACAGAAGTGGTTGTGTCCCTGAACTAGGGCTGCACGATATTAGAAAAGTATGCGATACACGATAACATGACTGTATATCGCAATATCGATATTACTCGCGATATTTAATATATACAGTGCCCTCCATAATTATTGGCACCCCTGGTTGAGATGTGTTAAAAGCCTTAAAATAAATTCAGTGTTTATTGCAGAAGAATACTGTCACACTGAAAATTTTAGGAAAATGTAGCCTTCAACTCAAATGAATTTTAGGAAAATAAAAAAAATCCCTGACTAAAAAATAATTATTTTTCGTTAAATCACCTGTTCCACAATTATTGGCACCCTTAACAATTCCCAGGAAATAAATATAATTGAAGCATTTCTGTCATTTCTACAGTAGTTTACAAAGTTTACCAGAGTATGTAGGAACATTTAATTAGTAGTTCATCACTTCCTGTTTCCCTGGGGTATAAATATGACGTGACACCAAGGCCATTTCTCTTATCCACTCTTAAACATGGGAAAGACAAAGGAACACAGCATACAAGTGAGGCAGATGTGCGTCGACCTTCACAGGTCAGGCAGAGGCTACAAGAAGATTGCCACTCAACTGCAGCTGCCCATATCTACTGTGAGAGGAATAATTAAGAAGTTCAAAACAACTGGAACAGTGGTAAACAAGCCTGGACGAGGACCCAAGTTTATTTTGCCACCACGCACAGTGAGGAGGATGGTAAGAGAAATCAAAATATCTCCAAAGCTCACTGTTACAGAATTACAACAAATGGTAGCATCCTGGGGTCACAAAGTCTCCAAATCAACCATCAGGCGCTGTCTACACGCCAACAAGCTGTTTGGGAGGCATGCACAAAGAAAACCTTTCCTCACCCACAATCATAAAAGCAAACGTCTGGAGTTCGCCCAGCGGTATTGGGGCTTCAACTGGGACCGTGTGCCTTGGTCAGATGAGACCAAGATTGAGTTTTTTGGCAACAAACACTCTAAGTGGGTCTGGCGTGCCACGAAAGATGCGCATGCTGAAAAGCACCTCATACCCACTGTGAAGTATGGGGGTGGGTCAGTGATGCTGTGGGGCTGTTTCGCTTCCAAAGGCCCTGGGAAGCTTGTTAGGGTGCATGGCATCATGAATGCTTTGAAATACCAGGACATTTTAAATCAAAATCTGTTGCCCTCTGCCAAAAAGCTGAAGATGGGTCGTTACTGGGTCTTTCAGCAAGACAATGACCCTAAACATATGGCCAAATCTACACAGAAATGGTTAACCAGACACAAAATCAAGCTCCTCCCATGGCCATCTCAGTCCCCAGACCTCAACCCCATTGAGAACCTGTGGGGTGAGCTGAAGAGGAGAGTACAGAGGAGAGGACCCAGGTCTCTGGATGATTTAGAGAGATTCTGCAAAGAGGAATGGCTGAAGATCCCTCTTTCTGTCTTTTCCCATCTTGTGAAACATTATAGGAGAAGATTAGGTGCTGTTTTGTTGGCAAAAGGGGGTTGTACAAAATATTAACAACAGGGGTGCTAATAATTGTGACACACATTATTTGATGTCAAACAATTATTTCTTTACGTGGGATTTTTTCCCCACTGAATAAATGCACTTGTATTGAAGGTTGGATTTTTCTCTTTTTTTCCATTAAGGTCCCATATTATTTAGAGAAAAATAATAATAATTGGAAGCTAAAAAACACATCTCAACCAGGGGTGCCAATAATAATGGAGGGCACTGTACATATATTTTCCCCTCTCTACTTGCCATTCTACACTTTATCATGTATGAAACAACTGAGAGCAATGTTTTATTTCCAACATTATTTTTATTAGGAAAAAAACATGGCTAATTACAGCATCAACTTAAAATGTCAAACTTTTTAATACCTTTTTTAACCTTTTCACCAAATTGGCTGTTATTAAAATTTTTAACGTAGGTATCACGATATAACCAACTCGCGATAGCGATACATTTTCGATATATCTTGCAGCCCTACCCTGAACAGTTGACATTGGGCTGGAGTCCTCCAAAATTCAGCCACATCTCCTCCCTTCTGAGTTCCCTTCTGAAACCCTACCTAACTGAATTAGGAAGACATGTGGTAGCAATCACTGCTTCAAATGGCTTTTAAAATGGAGGGACTTTAGTGTCGCTCTGGCTGCTTTGATGTTTTGGAAATGTGGTCAAGTCATGTGGTTCTGCTAAGAGGAGGGGGTTATAAGAAGAGGTGCTAATTCTCTGCAATTTTTTAGACATGTCGATCATAAAGTAGTCATTGATGACTTGTATTGACCTACTGGCACATCTGCCAGCCGATACATTGGTACAAAAAGTGTTTTTTATTTTTATTTTTTTATTTTGTGGCATCGACAAATAAAGAGGTGCAAAGAGCTCTAGACTATCTTTTGTGTTAGTTTCACTGGTACAGCTTCCTGTGGTTTGCGTATTTGGAATAACTGAATAGATTATTAACCAGGCTGCAGATTTAAACTAAACCAGAGCTATCAGTATCATTACATTTTTGTTACATTCAAGATACAGGAATGGGAAAGAAGTGCATACTGCATCTTGCACAACGCTAGCTGGCTGATGGTAAAGTATCCATGAAGACTAATTGATTCATCTGATTTTTCCCCTCCTTCCAGATAAAAAATGTGCTCAACTCTGCAAAATTGCTTGGAGATGCTTCCGTCTCGTTTACCGACAACTGTGTGGTCGGCATACTCCCCAACACCGAGAGAATCAATAAGCTGATGAACGAGTCTCTGATGCTTGTCACCGCACTTAACCCACACATTGGTACGTTTCTCTGACAAGTCTTTTTTGTTGAGTCCAAGGGTATTTTCACACCTAGTCCCCTAATGAACCAAACTCAGTTAACTCATTCCTCGTTTGAAATCATGAAATTTTAAATAATTCTTGGTCTCTCCATGAACATGACTATTAGCAGGTTTTTTGTTATTCTGGAAACAAATGCACTCGGGAACACTTGGGAAGAGAAGTTTTGAAGAGACCATTCTATTTTATACACAGTTTAAAGAAAAAAGGGACAACATGGCACAGTTAAGATCATTAATAGTCAATACTGTACCCATTCTGAATTCAAAACAACATATTCAATTACCGGTAGTTGTAAAGAATAGGTTGGCACTTATCCTCCAAGGCCCATTCCTCCGTTGCAAATTGTTTTACCTGGTCCAAATTAATGGATGCTGTCCATGAATGGACATTGAGGACTAATATAATAACTTCTGAACATATAATTAAATAGTGAAGTGTTTACATGTTTTATTCACAATTAAATTGAGTTTATTTCTAATTAAATGCCCCATGTAACCTAACCAAGGCTATTGTTTGTCTCCATAGTGAATTTGTTTCCAGAAACTGTAACTGTCACTGAGAACTCGAGAGAGATGTGTAATTTCTTGACTGGGGCTAATCATTTTGAGCCCAACTGTACCTTAGTCTTTTTATTCAACTTAAATTGTAGCATTAATATTTTTTATGTTTGCATTATTGAAATCTTCTTGCACGTGTTGGAGTTGTCCAGATTACATTCACTACAGACTGCAGCCTACAGAGTTGTATGTGACAAATGTAAGTATGTAATATATTCCTAAAGCATTTTGGTCTCTTCTGTCTGCAGGTTATGACAAAGCTGCAACAATTGCCAAGACTGCCCACAAGGAGGGCACCACTCTGAAGGCCATGGCCATCAAGCTGGGCTACCTCACAGAGGAGGAGTTTGACAAGTGGGTTAGGCCCCAGGACATGCTCGGACCCAAGTGAATCACTAACAAGCTGCACACAAATGATCTATCTGTAAAATAATAAAGACATTTTTTGGATGAAATTATTTCTTTTTGTTGTTTTGATAATCTGTAAACATTGTGACACTTAAAAAAAAAAAAAAACGTAACACTATTAGGGGGTAGTTTAAATCCTCAGACTTGGAGCCAGATGTGGAATCGGGAGCATTTAAGATACCGACTATTAAAGTTAGTCAAACCAGTCATTGCTTTTGATATGATTGTCAAACCAAGAAAATATCCAGTAAACGTCAAAGAACATTAAACGTGATTTGAATTGATGATTCTCCTCATTCTTAGTAAAAGCACAAACGTGTGTTCTTCTAGACCAGGGATGTCAAACTCAAAATCAAAATCTGGGATCAAGTCACGGGCCAAATTCAGTATTTATTAAAAAATGCACTGAACGTGTCCACACACTTCATACTTAAGTACACATGCTTCATACTTGGAGCTAGTCAAATAACACATTCCCATTATATATAATTATGCCATCATATACTGCACTTCTATGTGCTATTGTGTACTGCTACACTAACCTGGACCCACACACAACTCTTCTGATACCCAAAGTTTTGCCTTCAAGTCATATTTTCTATATATTAATGGTGTATGTGGGTTAACTGTAATACACATTTGAAAGGATCTCGTGGGCCAAATGAAATGGCTCCGCAGGCCATATTTGGCCCACGGGCCTGAGTTTGACATCCCTGTTTTAGACAGTCTTGCTCCAGCTATACATTTTTATTTATTATTTATTTATATTTCAAGGAGGAAGACATTGAATTACTTTAGGTAGATAAAGAATGAAAATCAGGCATAGTGCTTAAACCATTGTTTGGCGTTGTGTTTAGGTTTGGCTCAAATACAATAATTGCTTTCAGACGTCAGAAAGCTAAACTATGCAGCAACTGAGAGCTGCTTTGGCACGTATGTTCTTACAGGTTTTACCAATAGTTTGTTCTGATGTCGTCAACCTTATTCTCGATTTTACCTCTTCAATGAGATTAAAACAGGCCAACACTGACTTTAGGAGTATTTGAATCCATTATGTGCTGGTGCACGCTTGGCATTTCAAGATGAAGCATTATCATTTCCAGCTACCTTACAGACTATTAGAATGGGAGGAAGATAGTCTTACACATCAATGACGAGATTTGGCATGTCATTTATATTATTTCTTTTATTTTACATATATATATTTGTTCTCAAATCAAAAATAAATGTACAAACATTACTGAACATGGAATAACGCCAAGATTATTTTAACAATAAAATGAGCAACAAGTGTTGACCGCAAAAACATGCCGGAAAAACCACAAGTATAACACAATGTGTTCTGTACATTACATTGTCTATGATTTTGACACACATTATCAGCGAGAAAAAAAATCAGGCATGATGGCCAATGGAAAAAAAAACAAAAAGCAAGGCTGTGTGCTTGCTGAAATGTACAGTTTTGACATATTTCAGCTGTAATACAGGTATTCAACACAATCAGTTGTGAGCATCATCTAAGCAATATCAACCTTGACTTGTAAGGTCACCACATTCATACATGTCAATTAAACCAAAGCCCATACACTTGAAGCATTTCTCAAATATGTCTGGAAGTTGTGTATTATTATTACCATGGAAAGTAGAAAGAATAATTAAAAAACACATTGCAGATTTTTTAAAAAGTAAAATAAAAAACAGTGTACATTCTCACATGGGAGGGGTGTGTGCTCTGAAAAGGAGGTCCAAAATGACTTCACAGATTTTAGTGGCCTACTGTTAAGACCGTTTTCAAATTTATTCATACAGTCATTGACTTTTGAGAAAGTGTGTCTACACTCTACCTGCGTCACTAAGGACAAAAACACCAGTCTATGCTGAGCACAAACTCATTGTCTCCTGAAGGTCTAAAACGAGCAAAATGCAGGAATAAAATTGGGATCGACTGCATGCCCATGGGCCAGACCCAGGTTTGAGCTCAGCCTGTTTCATTTCCCAACCCTAGTCCAATTCTTAATTTCCTGCCATCTCTCAAAAAACAGCCCCCCCCCCCCCAACCTAAAAAAACCCCAAACAACAACAACAGCAAAAAATAAATAAAATAAAACATTCCCTCACCGTGTAAAACTGGCAGTAACTTAGAAAGTAAAGATCTTCAAAGACACTAATACAGTTTCAGGTATCTAAGGAACGCTTCATTTCTATTTTTAGATGCAAGTGCATTAACCTGACTCTTGCCAGATGGAGGCTGCTCCGCTTGCCTCCACACACATTCATTCGGAGGAGCAGCTTCACTGTCTGAAGGTGTGGTTTAAGCAAAAATCCTGGTTGAAAAAAAAACCCTTCTCTGATGTGCTAGTTAACAGATTTGACAACATACACAGTTTCCCCGTTTACAAACATTTGTCTTTATGCACAGCTGAGGATCCCTCTACAACCTCTGATTGTTTGGAAACAGCTGTAACTCAAAAATAAAATGCGCTCGCATGATCGGCTGCTTAGCTTCTTGCTTACACAGCTTGCCCTTTCTCACAGCGCAAATGTTTTAAACGGGGAAAACCTATCTATGTATACAGTTGAAAATGTAGGATCAATGCATGACTCCTCCCTGCCCGGCGATCCTGATTCGTTTGTCAACTTCCAGGCCAGCTAACCTTACCAAAATAGGGAATTCATCCCAGATCTGTGAATGGAACTTGCAGAGCTGTGTGGAAACACACACATCTGGTGAGAGCCAGTTTACAAGTACATGGGTTTTGGTTCATTTGACAGCTGATGTAGAGATAAATATGCATTTTTTTTCACTGACCAAAGCGCCATACATACAGGAGTTATGTTGTGAATGTGGTGAATTCTTTAATCAGATTACATATAATCTTTTAAAAACCTTGAGATTCAATCAATGAAGTGCTGAAGACATACAACATTCAAAGTAAGAATTCTTTTGTGAACTCATCATCATTCATTTTTCTTTCATTCTTCTCTCTTTCTCTCTGTCTCACGCACGCACACACACACACCTGCGCACATCTTAACACACATACAGACTTAATATTGCTTCATATTGAATTTCAAACTGTACATAAACTTAAAACAATTCAAGAGAAAGCTTACAGATTGTACAATGTTTTCATGCTAGGTTTAAGTGACAAATGGAAATTCTGAAAATATGTTGTGAGCTTGATGTGTGACTGAGTATTGTTTAATTTCACATAAGGAACCTTGATATGTCTAAATTGCATGTATGGCATCCATCTGACATGAATAGCAAGTGGATTAATAGTCCATACCCACTTTTATTTTTCTATATCATCTACTTTCCTATTCTGGCTTTCTGCAAAAAAAACAAAAGCAGAATATATCAAAGATTAGCACAATAGTGTACATTATTACAAACATATGCAAATATATTTTTTATTCCTATACGAATGTATTTATTTATGTCTATTGTGTTTGTCTGACACGAACTTACCATTCCCGATTCCCGTTTTGGTTTGACACTGTAAGTTGCTTTCTCCTTCACCTGTTTAAAATACTCCTCTGCAGCTTTCACTCTGGAGTAAAGTAGAATAGGAAAAAAGTGAGTAATGTGTCAAAAGCCCAGACATCTTGAAACAATTATACTGGCCTCGGTAAAAAAACAGCTTTACTGGATCAAGATTCAACACCAAAGTGTGAAAAACCAATGGTAGACTACTGAAAATATTGTAAAGGTTGGTAGCCTAACCAGGGAACACACCGGGTTGACGAGTAATGTCACTCTAATGAAAAAGCTGTTGTTGGTCACAGCCACGGCCACGGCACATGAAATAGAACTGTTAACAACCCTGGTGGATACATGGGTTTAGTGTTTGTAAACAATCCCTGGCTACGCAACCCTGGCTGCCCACTGTTCAACCTCTGATTGTTGGAAACTGCTGTCGATCAAGAAATGAGGTCACGTGGTTGGCTGCTTATGCGTGGTTGCCCCTCCTCACGACACGAATGTTTGTAAACGAAAAACCTATGTATACGTCATTTGCTCAAACAATTATTTCAAGTTCATGAGTTGTATTGTCATTGTAGGCTACAAAATTGTAGCCTGGGCGAAAGCCGTCAAACAGTCTGGCGAAAGCTAAGAGGAATCCGTCTCCATGGAGGGTGGGAGATGGTCTGATCTTACTCTGCCATTTAAATTCATTGGAGTTCCAAATTCAAATTAAAACCCATATTGTGCTTTATTAGAATGACTGTTACGATATAGTGTCACAATCAAAAATGGACTTTGCGTATGAGTTCTGCGTCACCACTCTCAACTGTTTGCTGATTGGCTAAACAGTGAGCAAACCGAGCCAGAAGGGTTTCGCCAGACTATGTGAGGAGCCAAAATCTTTGGGTGGAGAACATAGGATGGCGTCGCCACGCACTAAATTGTGTGTGGAGCATAAATTAATAAGCACATTTAATAAGTTATTCACCTCAATTCAAGGTCTTGTTGACATTAAAAAGTGCTCAGCCCAATAATATAATAATATGTTATGTTATGTTATGTTATGTTATGTTATGTTATGTTATGTTATAAGATAATAACCTATAATACTCTCTGCAGCTTTCAAAGCAATAAAGTTCACGGAGTAGAGAAGTGAGATTTTGGGCTTTTTTATTAAGAGAAACTTATTTTTATTTTCATTTTTTAGTTTTAATAAAAAAATACATTTAGAGTAGATTAGAATATTTTTTACTAACCCTAAAGGAAATTAAGGTACACATTGACTAAGATTTTATTCTGTAGCCCTATCTCTCGTGGATTGTGTCGTATTAGCCCCCACACATGGGCTTGCATGCAGGTTCGAGTCCGGTCTGGGTCCTTCGCCAGTCCTGCCCTCTCTCTCTCCCACTCTCTTACATAAATAAATAAATAAAAGTGAAGAATGGGAAACTCCATTACTCACATCACCAAATTGTTAAATAAATAACGAAAGGCTTACTTTTCCTTGAGCATGACTTTGGTCTCTTTTTTCCACTGGTCCTTGAAGTCAGTTGAGAACTCGTGCCAGACTGAGAAGAAGGCATTGGGTGACACCTCCTTCTCCCCCATTTTGGGCTTCACCAAAAAGTAGGCAGTTAAATCCAGGAATCTGAAAGGAGTCAAGTGCCAATTTACAATTACGCTGATTTGCTCATACAGTACTGCAGTTGCAAGTACAATAGCCATTGAATATCTCAGTTTCACGAAATCCACATACAGGGTTTAATCAATAGGCTACTGCGCAGAAATTTGCATCAATGAACATTTGGAAAGGTACAGTATATGTATGCCTGATAAGTGGCCAGTGAGTGAATACGTATTTAATCATGTCTTACATCTTATGAGTTTCTGCAAACTGTGCCTCTTGAGCCCCCAAGTCGTTCCCTCCTGTTAGGAAAAAAAAAAACATAACAGGAATGATATTAACAGGCATGACATCAACGGCTGACAACAAGCATGATATTATCAGCTTACAACAGGCTGTTGAAAGTGTACCCAGACCCCTCGGAAGTGAACCATACAGAGATCTTTATTTACATTTTTGGAGCGCTCACATATGCACTGTAAATGCTGAGTCACAGGTCTGAGTTCATTTGAATGGTTGAAAGGGACCAGGTGTAAAAACGCCCTAACTGGGATTTTAACAGCTGATGTATTGTCTTTGCTTTATTCCACGAAATGCATGGACTGCATGTTTTGAATATAATTCACAACTTAGAGAGCATCACAACTTCTTTGTATTTTATATATTGAAAAAAAAAACCCGACAAGAAACACACAGGCAAGGCTCATTCTCAGGTAGAAAGTTCTAACCATTGGTCAGGAATTCTTCCATTTTGTCCTTGAAGGGTTGAAGATGTTCTTCAGAAGAACTTTTACAGACCATCTCCACCTGTTTTGTACAAGCTGAAAAGACAAAGGATTATGTATCTGAGCATTAGAGTGTGGAAACGACGTGGGCCTTATATCATTAATCATGAAGTGATGATTCCCACCAGAGTTTACATTTTTAGTAGCAGAACTCCTATTTCCACTCTTGTATGAATTAAATCATTCTTACTTTTATTTAAAATCAATCATTCCATTCCATTCATCCCACGCACAATAGTGACATAAGCTGTCGTTAGTGCCATCCTGACACTGCATTTGAAAACATGGATATTCAAACACGGGTTTCCTTGGTTCATTTACATTTCCAAGTACACAAAAGTCATTCATAATAGTTTTAATTGACTTTCTTACCCGTGAGGTCCCTCCTTAACTTGGTAAGATCCCTCTGAAAGTCTTCAAATTTCATCTGGGAAGCCTGAAAGAGGTCTTGGGGCTCCGGAATTGGATACACACGTGTCTCTTTGTTGGCATCCTAAGAACCAAAAACACATCTACAATGGTTAGAGCACAAATTTTAAAACAAAATTCTTTCATTTTTTGTTTGAATTTATTTTCAAGCTCAATTTTGTCATACTATATGACCATGAAATATTTGTTTTAAGTATATTTGAGTTATACGTTTTAAGTATTTTTGTCCAGCAGGGTGCTGAATATTCATATTTTATTAAGTACTGGCATGGTGCTACATCTACTAATTTGCTTAGGCAGTGCCATGTTACATGAGAATGTAGGGCTGAGTTACTGCTCTACCACATTCTGTGAAATTGTGTTTGAGATAACCCCCCAAAAAAACAAACAAACAAAATTAGACAATTGAGCATGACCACTATTTTTTCACAGATATTCTCCTTAGTGGTGTCAGCCATGCCTGTGAAGATTCTCATGCATCCAGCTCATGTTGGTCCAAAGACACACGCCTGGAGCATCACAGACACCCTGAGCCGATTCAAACTAGGCCTAGATGCAGTCTGCCCCAACTGATGTCTGTCGGGTCAACAAAATATAATATAATAAAAATAAGGAATATTCATAGTACCTCATCACAGTGACGCAGATAGTAAGCCACAATGTAGGAAAGAAGGCTCCCTGTATTGTCCTAAGAAGGGAAAGACATGCTTCAGTTCAAAGTAAACTATGCAAAACCATATGCATACAGTAAATTAATTTCCATCACAGTATGTTTCCCTTTTTCAATTATTGTGATCTCACCCTCTCTCAACATTTCTTGCACCTTCTCATTCAAAAAGATCTATAAAACTTACAAAATTACTCATACATGGCCTCTGCAGGTTTTATATGGCACATATAAAAGTGTCCCATTCTTCATCATTACCCTCATACTGTTTACTGTGCATGCAAGATACCAAGTACACCAAAAGCGACCTATGCTACCGGTGCGACGGAAATCATCATTTCTCTATGGAGGGTCAGCGAATAAGGTAAACAAAGCGAATTCGCCGGGGCAGAAGCAACCTGGGCGATCAGAGCAAATTTCAGCGGTTAAAAGTCAGCTAATATTATAGTAATGAGCTATGACGTGGTTCAGTGAAAACCAATTGGAATGTTCATATCCCAGGCTGACAAGCCAGAGATGTTACGTGATAAGTTAAATCAAACATGACAATGTCACATCCAGATCGAATAAAGCAAATTCATAGCGAAACGTCTCCAATGACCTTGTCTACTCGGGTAGCATAGGTCATTTCTGGTGTACACGCAGTTACACATTCCATGCCCTGCAGCATATAATGTGTGTAATGTGTGTTTGCTCACTAATAACCTACTATAAAAGTGACCCGTGTCTCCTTTTCCCCGTACTACAAGGTTTGTATAGCAAAGTCAGCTCTTCACATAGGCCAATATCTTTGAGTTGGTAATGCCATTCACAAATCTCAAAAAGTCAATGACAGCTCAAACGAGTTCAAGTATGGTACTTCTCATTGTATGTTTTTGAATGCAGGAAAAAAAACACAACAAAAACATTCAACAAAAAATAGTTTAAAACATTTTCCCCGTCAATATGCATAGTTGTTTGTTGCTTTTTTGATGACATGGTAATACTATATGTAAATGTACTCACACTTTGTTTCACATCCTTTAGTTTGGGTAGAATGTCAAGGGTGAAACCATCTGCTTGCCCTCGGGTCCTGTTTCCTCCATTCATGAAGTTCCCAAACGTTAACACAAGACCCAAAATCTTCATTACCCCATCACCACTTTGAAGATTCTACATAACAAAGACAAATAAAATAATACATACATTTAAGAGAAGTAGAGGGATCCAATTTAAATGTGATGCAAGTCGTCACATTTTTGTGATGTGGACAGAAACAAACTTACTAAGCACACTCTCTTCAAGATCTCCAGTTTGCGGTGAATTGAAGATAAGGTTTCAGTAAATGTTGACTGAAAGATGATGCAAAACACTCTCCCCGAGAAACTTGGAATTTGGTACAACTGGTAGAGAAATCTGAACACAGAATATAGTTTATTCAGTTAAAATAAGAACCAAGCATTCAGATACAGGAATCCAAATTTCAGATGAGTTTGTGTTGCATGCCTTCGGTATTCGGTAACATTTTAAAAGTCTCTTCCCTGAAAAGTTTGAGCTCATCAGTTTTGAGTCTCATGAACAGTTTGCTACATCAAAAACCACATATTATACAAGTCAAACTCTCTAATTTAATGACAGCCTATTTGTTCTATTATGACTCTTACTGTTCTGGCTTGTCCAAAGGTTTGGCACTGTCTTTTCCTTTAGATGACTTCATATGCTTCTCAATTTTGTCCATCTCATCCTGTTGTGCTCTCTAAAAGATAATTACAACATACTGTAAATACACAACCAACAACACAAAACATAATACACCATGACAACATTGGTTGATTGCATTGGATGATGCCTTATTTTAGCTCGCTTCAATGAGAGGTTTATTTGCAATGCCATTTGCATTATTGTAGTATCAAAAAATATGTACAGTATGTGACAGAGTCAGATTGTTTATGTGATTGTGTGTGATTTCGTTCTTACGTTTTCATAAAGCGCTTGCAGAGTCTCCAAGTCCACAACAGTGTTGTCCACATTCAATATTGCTGTTTGACAAGAGCAAACTATGGTTTAATGATCTGACAGATGATTTAGAACAATTATGGCAAAGGAACAATACCAGGGTCCATATGTACAAAGACCTCGTAGATTTCCCACTGAATCTTTACCCAAGTGAAAACCTGAAAAAGATACAGTTTCACCCACAATTTCACGCTGATTCATGAGGTATGTCCGAATTCACATGAAATGTAGTGCACATGCACTTCTTCATGTTAGTCAGTATTAGTACATCTGAAAATGTGTGGAAAGTTACTAACAGAGCTTTTTTGTTCACATGCAAGTTTTGTACATGAGGCCCCTGAGGCTTGTATCACAACTAGGAGGCATGATCTTTTTGCTCTGATATTGTCTAGTAAATGTGCATGATACAGTAATCCAGCCTATTAAGGCTGATGTGAAGATAAAATAATAACATTCATATTTACCTACATAATTACGGTGTTCGACAGAGAAAAGCAAAAGTCTATTCTCTTTAAAAAAAAAGTTGGGACACTTAGTATTATCTATTTTGTTTGTAATGTGTACAAATATCAGTTGTTAAAGCAAAGCAAATGCCTAAAACAAGGTTTAGACGTCTAATTCTACAATTCTAATTTTAACGTAAGTATTGTATATTAGATGACTTTTGTGTTCATTTAAGATTAACTTGACTGAGTAGGTGTTTTTACTTGAAAATAGATAAAAATAAGCTTGTTGAAACGTGTGGGGCCATCAGTTGTACCGTGTTGGCGTCAGGTAGATAGACAGCTGACATCAATGTTGGACCACTGCTAGAATGTATATTTTTTCTTAAGAACATAATTCTACATGTGTTCATGCATACTTTAAGTGATATTCTCCGTGAAAATGTACAATGCAATGCCATGTAAAGAGCGACGAAAATAAAGAGAATGCATTGAATGAGAAGGTGTGTCCAAACTTTTGGTAGAAGGTGTGAACCCATGTGGCACTATAGGTCTAGATAGTACATTGGTGATGAGATGTAATGATTCGAATTCCAAAGTGTTCATGTTGATTGTAGCATACACACTGAATGAGTTCTTAAACTGTCTTAGAAAATACTCACCATGTTGAATGTCCTTCATGTCGAGGTGGAGACTGGACATCAGAATGCCAACTGCTTGAGAACGCTTGTTGTTCAAAAGCTTAACCACCTGTAAACATTACAGAACAAAGGACTTAAGGAGTGTGAAGTATATAATCCGAATGATATGCACCAAACAAAGCACTGTGTATGAACCTTATTGCAAAGATGGCCATTAGAATTACCATGCTAACTGACTAGCCACACCCTGTCCAGTCTTGTTGTACCAGTTTGAGGCCTCAGGCAGAGTGTAGGTGTAACATATTGACCAAAAGTAGTTTCCTCAAAAATCCGCCTTTTATTAAATGCTGCTATTGCTACCCCTAGTGTGGGATGGGAGAAAGTGATGGATTATTCAACAAATATGGGGTGTAGGAGCTGACCCTGTATCTTTTCATAACATTATTAACAAACATAAAAAGAAAAACATGAAAAAGACTTATTACGTTACATCACTACCTGCGGTGGAATAATGATCAGTGAAAAGTAATTTAAAGCAAACACCTGACTGAAATCGGCTTACTTGCTTAGTTTTGATTTTAGTGATGGTGTCTGAAAGCGGTTTCTTCTTCTCCTTCACAGCACTTTTCGAGAAGAGTTCCACAAATTCATCAAAGTCCACCTGTGGTTCCTCCACCATCTCCCACACCACAGAAGATTTTGTGTCCCTAAGCACAGCAGATAACATCCGTATTTTAACAATAATACCATAATAATAATAATAATAATAATAGCATTTGTATAGCACTATATCATACAAGGCATGCAACTCAAAGTGCTTAACAAATGGGAAAAAACATCATTGTTAGAGATGGATTTAAAAGGAGAGGTAGAGAGGAGAGGCAGAAATAGCAAGAAGGCAGAGGAAGAAGAGATAGATAGAGATTGTAGAGTCATAAGGCCCACGTAGGTTGGGACCAGGATTCCATCAAAGTATATCTTATAAGGTGAATTCAGGTAAATTGGGCCACTTTGAGCCATTTGCTTATATGCAACAACAAAAACAAAAAAGTGGTCCAATTTACCTGAATTAGCTAAAAGCATCATGACTAGGCTACACTACTTGAAAAAATTATCACATAGGAGATAAAGTACATACATACTATGAAATACCATTTAATATGCCGCTATCCATCTAACCAGGCTCTCAGCAGGGGCCTTATGTACAAAGACCTCCGTAGATTTCCTACTGAATCTTTACGTAAGTGAAAATCTGAAATGCTGATTTGTGTGGTGTGTCCGATTTCACATGAAATTTTGTACACATGCACTTTTATATCTGGGGCCTCATGTACAAAACTTTCCTATACACAAAACACTCCGTAAAAAACTTTCCACACACATTTTCAGATGTACTAATACAAATGTCACATAATGTAATGTAAATTACTTTTTGTCGTGAAGCTGTATCTTTGTCCAGTACAGAGGCTTCATGGGCCGCGGTGGTTCCACGGGTTCCTTGCGCGGCGCCTTCTCCTGTTGCATGGCCAGGGCATACATCCCTGGAGGCAATGGTGGAGGGAGAGCTCCCAGACCAAATGATAAAGCTGGATTACACAACCCCGGGGGAAGCTGCGGGAAAGGCTGTCCCACACCTGATGGCCCTGGGGGAGGGGGAGGGGGAGGCGGTGGCGGTGGCGGTCCCAGTCCTGGTAATGGTGGCGGTGGTGGAGGCGGTGGCGGTCCCATTCCAGGCATGGGTGGGGGTGGGGGTGGGGGAGGCTGTCCAAACCCTGGTAAGGGCGGAGTGGGTGGAGGCTGTGCCATCCCAGGTAAGGGTGGAGGTGGTGGAGGTGGAGGGTGACAGAGCCCAGGTAATGGTGGGGGTGGTGGTGGCTGCTGCATTCCAGGTAAGGGGGGTGGTGGTGGTGGTGGAGGGGGCTGACCACATCCTGGTAACGGTGGGGGTGGTGGAGGTGGAGGTGGAGGCTGTCCTGACAGAGCTGGAGGAGGTCCACTGTCTGAGAGAGGGGGGTATGCTGAATAGTCTGAGAGAGAGGGAGGTAAAGGTGGAGGTGGAGGTGGAGGTGGTAATGCAGCATTGGAAACGATGTGTGATGGGTCTGACAGAGCCTCCGAGGGTGGTGGTGCTTCAGTAGATTGCAGTGAGTCATTTTGTTTCTGCGATTGCTGGCACGTGCACAAGATGGCTGATTCGGACTGGAGTGAGGATGGCAGAAGGGCGGCGTTGGTTTGATCGGAGGGCACCACTGAGGCAGCCCCCGTGGCAGCCAGGTGAGGGGGTACAGTAGTAAGCGAGGAGTCTGAAGGCACTGTAAACTTTAAGCCCTCCTCCAGGGGAGACGTCTGTACCGATTTGGCCTCGAGACAAGCGTTGAGCAGGCCGCCATCCTCCGTCTGCAGGTCAACGTCACACATGTCCCTAAAAAGCTCTCCCTCGCTGCCACATTCTTGGTCTTTTGTGCTGATGTCTTTGTCCAGCAAGGGATACTGTTTCTCCAGCTCCGCTATTTTGGTTCGCAGGTCCTCAATAGTCTGCTCCAGCTGCTGAATTACATTCACGTGTTCCTTTTTCAGATGCATGGTTTTCAACACTGAGTCCTCCTGCAACATGTGCAAAGGACAAACGTTGAGGAAACAGTGTGGCTATTAGAATTCAAAAGCTACTAGTTCTTATTATATACGTATGTATGCTTTTCAGTATTGTTGAATAAAAAAAGTACAATAAAGCAATTGTTTTTTTTACATACAACATGCGTACAGCATGCAACATACAATATTTAATTCGTCCCACATAGCCATGTTGGGGTGGTTGAAACAAATGACAGATCCAGTAGACAGTATAATCATTCAACATATGACATTACGCTGCCATCTCAGAGAACAGACATGTGAGCCACTGATCACACGATAAAAGTGTTTGCATCCATTCAGCATGGGCTCTCCCTTACGCACACATACAAGCACACACAGAGATCAAACACTCAGACCACATACCCACCTGCAGACGCACAAACGCACTCACTCACTCACACACACACACACACACACACACAGAGTAGGACAAGTCACTTAAATAGACGCATATACTGTCTCTCTCTCTCTGTCATACACACGCACACACGCACGCGCACGCGCACACGCACACACACACACACTCACACACACACACACACACACACACACACACACACACACACACACACACAGAGTAGGACAAGTCACTTAAATAGACGCATATACTGTCTCTCTCTCTCTGTCATACACACGCACACGCACACGCGCACGCGCACACGCACACACACACACACACAGTAGGACAAGTCACATAAATAGACGCATACACTGTCTCTCTCTCTGTGTCATACGCACGCACGCACGCACGCACACACACACACACACACACACAGTGTGTCAGTGGCAACAGTAACTAGCAGAAGACTGATGACCCTATTCATTGGTGGCGGGCCCTGGGGCTGTCCCATATACATGTAAGTAATCAGCAAAATGATTTGTGACACCAGGGTAAAATTTGTCCAGTAATATGGAAGGCTCTCTAGTCTTGCTCCATTTTTTCCCCCGACTGTTAAAACAAGTAAATCACATACAACAGGCACAATAGCACTTCTTCTAGTCAACCCAATTGGGCCCAAATGTTGATGAACTGATCTAAGAGTCTTAGCTCATCTTTTGTATAACAAAAAAAATATATATATACAGTAAATAATTCCAGTCAGTAGTCTGTGCATAATGTTCTGTGAATATGCAAACATGATCATGTCCAATACCTGTAATTCCTGGGTGTCTTCCTTTTGCTGTGGAGTTGGCACGTTGAGGTCCTGCTGGTGATCTAGCAAAGACACAAAAACCATACACTGTCAACTTGTCTTGTCCCCTCTCATGAAACATAAATATACTCAGGGATCTAAATTAACACCAGCCAACCAGCCAAATGCTGGTGAAATTTCAGTTTGGCTGGTAGAAAAGACCAACTTACTAGCCACTTTGACCCATTAGAGTGTGTGTGTTTGGTTAGTAAGATTAACATCTACTAGCCATTTTGGCTGGTGATGAAAAAAGTTAATTTAGAGCCCTGAATATACTGTATTGTTGTACTTATGCCCCATATGAACACTGCATTACAAGTATGACTCTGAGGATAACGTTTTGGGCCCCATTACCGTAATAGTTAATTGGGTCATGACTCATGTAGTTATTGCCTATCTTTTTTTTTTTTTTTTTAAAGGATTGCATCCATCATGTGCAGCAGCTGTACTGGCCAGTTGGCCCATCTGTCAGTCTGTCTGTCAGTATTCGGAAACCAGTTTGCTTTGTGAAGGGTTTGTGCACCTCCTAGCTCCTAGTGTACCCTGTTCACAAATGAAAAAAACAAACCAAAAACAACTGACCTGATCCTCTCTCGAGAGACCAGAGTCATTATGTTTAAAATGTCAATGTCAATGCTGGGTGTTTGGAGTCATCATCTTCGCAGATAGCAAGTCAGTGCTCTAATCATCAGTGAGTAACATGGTAAATGAGCCCATACATTTAATCAACATAGAATATAACATTAAAGATGAGGAAACAGGCTGTACGATGTGTATTTGTATTCACAATGCTGCATTTCAGAGTAAATGGTATGCATTTCGCACTGATACCGGAGTGTCTTTCTCTGTTTTTAATACTTTGCCTCTCTAGAGCAATGATGCCCCCTTAGATTTAATGATGCCCCCTTCACTGAGGAGGCTTCCTGATGATTCCAAAGGCCCCACCCAAAAGGATTGTCCTCCTCATTACATTGCATTACACTTAGTTACTTTTACATTACACAGAACCGGACACACACACACACACAGACACCTTTCTTCTTCACCAGCCACTCATTTCATTACAAGTGACATGAAAGTGTCTATGTAAATGACAAATGAACGTCCTTGCTCAACCGTGTCCAACAGTCACAGCACAGTCATGAGACAAAATGGCACTTTCAATCACTTTTCAGTATTTTTCAGTGAGACACTTTAGGACAGACAGCCTCTACAAGGCCCACATCCAGCAGCACTGAGAGATGGACTGCTCTGCTTTCTGTTCTGTATGAAGACATCAGACAAGGGGTTTTTACCTCACCTGTGTACCAGGGCTTGACATGAACTTTATCGATTGCCGGCCACTGTGGCTAGCAGTTTTCCCGAGTCACTAGCCATCCAGCTACTCTACTAGCCACAAATTTGATTTATTTTTTTATCATGATGCTGTACCTCTAACCTCAGAAGATGAGGTGCTTAAAGCAAGAAGATGCATGCATGGTTTTCTACATGGAAATACAACAATAAAATTGAAACTGAGAAACTGAACAGAAAAATTGATATACAAGGGGCAAAGTGCAGAATATACACTATTCTGATATAGCATACCATAGAATAAGCTACCTGCCAAATTGGCTAGTGACACTGAAATTGTTACCAGCCACAGCCAAGTTTTACCAGCATTTGGCCGGTTGGCAGGTGCCAGTGTCAAGCCCTGCTGTGTACACATGTTGCTACAAGTGGAGCTGGCACCTGCTCTTTGACAATGTGTTTTCATATGCAGCTACTGGACAAGTGCAACAATTCTCACCTTGTGCTTTCTGCTGCCTATTCTATAGCGTATTATTTAAGCATAACCAAAGGTGTGGAAAGTAAAAGTAGAAGTAAAACACCCTGGCTGCCACATGTTCCTTACAACACAGGTGATTTCTTTGAGTAACTGGTCAACAGTTACTCTAGGCCAATATACCCGTCTTACTATCCGCTGTTTCTCTATGTTCTCTATGTAAACTTTTACAAAAAGTAAAAAACTTAACTTTTTGTAAAAGTTTATTTTAAGGTGTCACTGTCTTAATTGCATGGTGCCCAAAGGGAGTAGTGTGGCAGGACAGTACCAGGGATTTTTCTGAACAGGGAAATAGGGGCGCTCCACCCTCATACCTCCATGGGTACGCCCTCATACTTTTTTAAAAATATATAGATTACTTTTTTTAAGCGCCCCTAGTAAATTTCTCAATCACAGGGGGGACACCCCCCTGCAACCTGCCATGATGCTCCCTCATGCCAAAAAATCCTAGAAAAAGCCCTGAGTACCATGGTAAGAGAACCTCAGTCATGAAGGAGGATGGGGAGGAGCACTGCTCACCTACTCCCACCACCACCCTGGCGGGTCGGGAATCGAAACTAGCAGCCCTTGGGCTACAAGCCTGACACACTAACTGCTAACATAGATGGCATTAGTTGCTAAATGTAGATGAACGGACACAGTATGGGTAGACACAGGGAGTTGAGACTCAAACATTCAAGTTTACAACAAGTAAAAGTCTTGCCAAACCTGTATCTGTGCTCCTCTGTCCTGGTTTCTCTGCTGCCTCTCTGTGTGGAGACCAAAGTGCTTTTATGTGTCCTGGCAGCCGGCCTTCAAGACTCTCCAGTGAATGGGGCGGCTGGCTGACAGCGGCCCAGGTATACAGTTGATCTTGCTAAGGGGAAGAATCGAAAGCTGTTATGCTAGATACTATAATACAGACACAGACCTGCAGAACCAGGTAATGTGCAAATTATAACAGAGCTATGGGCAAAATTGTGTCATGGGCTCCCATGTAGAAGTCTTAATCGACCTCTGGTCAGAGAGTCACAAACCCAGAGGGATGCAAATTCTACATCTTTGCAGAGAATGTTAGCAAGGGAGACGGTTAAAGCAGAACATAGAGTTTCAGGGGCTTTGCCAATTTGGTAAGAAGATACAGTAAAAGCACACGGGCTCACATTAAACCTTGAGTTGATTGGAGAGGTTTCACTGCTGTACTGTTCGCGGAAACAGTCTCCAAACGGTAGCAGGATTCCCATGGCCAGGATCCGGGAGCAGATCTTCTCAGCCTCCTCAGGTGGAGCGTCCTCCTGCTGCTGGAAGAACTTTTCCAGGAGGGTGCGGCCTGGAAAGGACACGTGTGTACAAAATAAAAAACAGCAAGAAAAAATGGCAACCCGAAAAACTATTTATCAGGCAGGTTCTACCGACTTCAAAAGTATAATTTTGAATTTAACAACTTTCATTTCATACAGAAACTACAGTTCATGCAAGCAAAATTCCATTTATCTGCATATGAATTATTTTAAGTCCACCCTCAGACCAAAACATGACTGCATTACAAGTGTAAATGAACAGTTTTTTTTAAAACTTCCCAGCCCTATTTCCAAACCCTATACTGAATCTAACCTCCAAAATCACAGCCCCACACTACAGTGCACGGGTAGAGAGGAAGCGAAAAGTAGATAGAAGTTTGAAAAACTCGGCCCTGCCATGGCCTAACGGTAGATCACTGGGTTACTACTCCGGCGACCCGGGTTCGATACTGGCCCGGGTCATTTGTCGATCCTTCCCCGTCTCTCTCTCCCCACTCATTTCCTGTATCTCCTCCACTGTCCTGTCATAAATAAAGGCTAAAAATGTTTTGAAGATGAGCAGTTTTCTTTTATTTCCCACTCCTGCCATCTACACTCACCAGTGAAGACATCATGCATGGCGCACGGCTGTCCATAGGAGGGCCGGCGGGCTGTGCTGCACAGAGGTTGGCTGCCGCCATGCACGCGCTCCTCCAGACCGTTATATTCCAAGTAGTCAGCGGATCCAGCTTTCGGGGCCATCGGAGAATTCCGCAGCTCTTCGGTCCAGTCTGCGGAGCGGCTCAGAGGGCCGATGATGGTCTGGGCGCGTTTACGCTTCAGATGGTACTTTTCTCGGACCCTCTCCTCTTGGTTTCGCCTGGAAAGCAGGGGACTGTGGGTTGGCGACGGGGTAGGGGAGCAGCCAGAGGAGCCACTGAGCTGGCGTGTGGTTGTCTTGATGTAGTAGGGGTGTATGGGAGGATGCTTGACCTGTGCGCTAGAGACAGTGGGGGAAACAAGGGTAGACCTTAGCACCTGTGTGGCCAGATCAGACTCCTGGAACCAAGGGGAATCTCTACTAACTACGCTTTTCCGCCTCTTGAATGCCGGCGACTCAACTCTCGGTATCCCATCCTCCTCAGGGGTACAGCTTGTGAACTGGAGGCCTATGTCTGAGTCAAGGTCCTCTGCCTCCAGTATGTTTGAGTCAAGGTCCTCTGCCTCCAGTATGTTTGAGTCAAGGTCTTCTGCCTCCAGTATGTTTGAGTCAAGGTCCTCTGGCACAGGCAGAGGAGTGCTGCTTTCCACAATAACATTCTCCTCCTCCACCAAGATGGTGTGTTCATGGCTCTGACTGCTGGCCTCCTCGCTGATCAAATTGTCTTCACTGTGCCCGTGGCTAAAGCTCGGGCTATCGGGCTCGGTTTCTTTCTCCTCCTCAGCCTCCTCTATAGCCTCCACGGCACTCTCAAACGAGGCAGTGAGGTCGGGGAAACTGGTGATGCTAGTTGTCGTGGCAACCGTGCCGTCAACTCCCCTCTCTACGCTGACCACGGTGGTGGTGCTAGGGGGTGGAAATGAAGTCACATCCTCCCCATCCTCCTCCTCCTTCTCCTCCTCAACGCACACGCTGCTCTCTCCCTCTTTTGTCCCCTGGGGGAGTGGAGCAGCTGCCACTGGTACAGGAGGAGGAGAGGCACAAAGGCTCTCAGAGCTGCTTAGCTTACCATTCACAACACCGTTACTGGCTACACATGGCCGCCCCTCCTCCCCACGCTGCTTCTCCGCTCTGACTAAAGAAGGCAAATCCACCGTGGCTGACAGCCCCTCTTCCGCTCTGAGTGGAAAGGGAGCCCCTGTCTCAGAGGTGGGGGTTGCAGCCTTCGACTTAGTGGCGGTGGTCCTTTTCAGATCTGTGGTGGTGGTGTTGCTAGTCCATCTGAGCACGTCTTCCGCGCTGGAAATAATTCCCCCCTGCTGCTGGAGCCTAATGGCTTGCTGGATGTCTGCGAGCAAGTCCTCTTGCTCGGTTGCAGAGTGGAAGCTGTAGATGTCTGTGTCAGAGCCCGAGCTGCCTCTTTGCGGCTCTGCCTCCTTCTCAGGAGCCGCCGACGGGTGGCTCTCATTAGGTGGCGGACATGGTGGCTCGGCGTCCGCATCACCCTGCACTACCTCATCGCCAGACAGACTGAGCTTGGGGGTTTTGTTGCGCAGTGACTGAACACTGTCCAACTCATCCTGCGAATCCAATATATCCTCTTTCGAGCTCGCCGACAGACCCTTTTTGAGGTTCTTGCGCTTGCGAATGTTTGAAAACACAGACGATTTGGACTCGGACTTGTTCTTCCGTTTGCCCGTGTCTCCTTTGCTGTGCTTGCCATGATGCTTCTTCCCGTAAAATCCCTTCTTTGTGCTGCCGTCGGCATCACAGAGTCCTCCATTATCCAAATTGCCGTCGCTGCTGTCCCCTGTGGTGCCTCCTTTCTTGAGCTTGCCGTCCTGGTTGCCCATGGTGTTGACAACAGAATCCCCTTTGGAGTCAAGGCATGGCTGAGGCGCGGATGCGGATGCGGACGCAGCAGCCTTGGCGATGTATGTCGTACCAATGAAAAAGATGCTGCTGCTGCTGCTGCCACTCGCTGCTGGAGGGGTGGGGGGCTCACGCTCCTCCAGTGACGAAAGCAGCGGAAGGGTGGATGCTGATGCAAATTATTCACGCGCTCTCCTCCTGCCCCTCCTCCTCCTCCTCTTCCTCCTGCAGCAATAAACAAGAGCACTGAGGGCTGTGTGGACACTTGGGCAATGAGAGCACTCGTGGCTGTAAGGACAGGTTTGTTATTACTACCATGGCGCAATGTAAAGACACCATGTTATATATTTTAAAAGATTCTTTGTCTTCATGGCATTATAGAAATAAACTGAAATGAAATGACAGGCTGAAAATATTGATAATTCTGTTTTTTTTATGGCAGTTGGGGGTGGTGAAAGCCATGCAAAGGGACTACAATGTACATAGAAATGTTAATATCTCCTTAAATAAGCATTAAAAAAAATCTATTTATGTTCAGTATGTTTGACCTGTCTTTTGTCTGTATGTATGGGTTTATGTGCTTTTGATTCGTCTATGCATCATCTTCCAATGAATATTATGTGCATCTTGTATTGTCTTGCAATGTACTGTATATTATTATGTACATCTTGTATTACCAGCATGTGCAACCAACTAGATACCTTAATTTCCTTAGGAATGAATAAAGGAACTATATACTCTTCTTTACTACACTTATATAAATTATGTCAATGACCATTTGACCAGAAATGGTTCTAGCTTTGAATCATAGCATAGGCCTACAACTAAATAATGAATAGCATGCAACTAAATGGTCAAATAATATGTGGTAATGATGATACTGTAATGTGGATGATTCCTCAGTCCCTCAAAGTTAATACAAATTTTATTACAGATGCCATCACCTCATTACCTCCCCAAATGAGGTTATGTTTTCGGTCGCGTTGGTTTGTCTGTCTGTCCGTTTGTTTGTCAGTCAGCAGGATAACTCAAATAGTTATGAACGGATTTGGATGAAACTTTCTGTTGTTGGAAATGACAAAAGGAACAAGTGATTACATTTCGTGGTGATACGGCTCACGATCCAGAACCAGGATTTTTTCTTCACCATTGTGAGATAAGGCAGATTTTGAAATTCCGTATTTCTAACTCCACAAAAAGAGGCAAGGCTTTTTTTATTTTTTAAAAGGTGTAACATAATCATATGTTCTATTGCACAGCTTCCTTGGCAGAGGTCTCTACTCTCCGAGTACATTTCTAGTTTAAATTACTATTATTTCTTTGTTATAGGAGCACTTCCGGGACTGAAAATTTCACTGGTTTGTGGCGTTGTTTGGATGGGAAAATATAGAACTTGAAAATAGAAAAATACAAAGGCACTCTTGTCTATCAAAGATATTTAAAAAAGCCTTTATTACATTTCTTGGTTACAGAAACCCTTAAAAAACTAAGATGCATTTTGGCCTTCCGGCCATCCTGAGGAAATCACAAATGGTTTGATCCCTGTTGAAGGCCGGTGGGCCGAAACACGTGTGAGTTTTTTTTTTTTTAAAGGGTTTTAACCAAGCCATGTACTGTACCGTAATAAAGGCTTTTTAAAAATATATATATAGACCAGAGTGCCTTGGTATTTTCTTTTTTCAAGTTCTACTATTACTAATAATAATTTGTTCAATTTTATAGGACAGTTTTGCTCATGTGCCACTGCCATTATAAACATCTAGCATGTGCTATTCTACCTTTTATGTCATGAAGTCCTGTGCCTGGCACAGGGAAAAAACATTTTACACACACATATCATTCTACACACACACACACACACACACACACACACACACACACACACACACACACACACACACACACACACACACACACACACCAACAATGTAACATCATTTGAATGTGCTTTGTTTATTTGACTAACCCTCCTCTTTGTATCCTCCTCCTCTTCTCACCACTGATGTGTTTTAGCTTTTAAAGGTGCACTGAAATTTTAATATTTTTGAATTTCCAGAAATAGACATTTTTATCTGCAAAACTTACTGTACTCTGGTTATGTAAATATTGGTTTATTTAGTACATATTCATGAAAAGGTCAAATTTGGCAATAGGCAGCACAATTTCAATGAGCAGCATACTTGCAGTTACCCATTCTGGCCACATTCTACACAGTGCACCTTTAAATGTAGGCTATAAAAGGTCAAAAGGCCTTCTCACTTTCTCAGTAACCTCTAGATTTTTTTTTAACTGAATGTGAAAAGGGTCTGGTAAAAGGAACACTTTTCATGTCTGGGTTGTTATCAACTCAAATGATTCATATACGGTACTCTAAATGCTCTGCAGGCCAAAGCACTGATATTCATCTCCTACTCATGTGAGCTGTTCGCCTATGGCCTATCAAATTTGCAGGTGAATGTCATGCAACCTACATTGGGCAAGCATACACTTCACAACTAGCCTATGGTTAATCAAAGTTGATTAAAAACATCTTTGATAAATCCACAAACACTTCTAGACTGAGTTTGTGGACGTTGGGGAAGTTTGGTGTCACAGGCTACGCCATTGTCCTTGAATCACGCTGAGTCACCCGCGGTTGATTTGATTTGAAACACATCACTCATCTCGCTACTAGGCCAGTTTCTCCAGAACATCTTCGGCATAGATGCTCTACTATTTTGTAGAAAGGGCTCTAGTTTGGTACCTAGCCCCTGTGTCATTATTCAAACACACCAGTTTCCTACAAAGCCATCGCTCGCACAAACATGAAATATTCACGATTCACTCACCATTTTGCCAGTGTCAACTCCACTCTCGCCTCGCGCGAAGGCGCGTGGTTGCTTGATCTTCCCCATATCTTCCCATTTTATGACCCAGCACTGCGGAGATCTGTACATGACCAACTGAGTTGAAGGAACACCTATAATACTCAAGGCTTCATATGTTTATTTATGTGCATAGCATACACTCTTTCACATGAGTTATGCATTGATTCCGCATGTCTAGGCTACATAACAAGGGAGCACCAGAATGTTCACCTGTCACTCGCGGAAATCGGTCACGGGGGACCGCTGACTTTTAAACAACCCCTTTCCTATCAGTAGGGCACTTCAAAGAGAAAAGGGCAGGGAGAGCCCGGCCAGAGATAGGCCTAACTGAAGCATCTAATGAAAACAGCAAAGCCATGCTTATAATAGCCTACTGTAGGCCTAGTAGATGACTGTGCATTTCTATTGAATGAGTGAGTGGTATCTGCCGACGTCCATTTCTAATTTAAGCATCATATAGGCCTAGTTACTTTTTGCATGTGCATTAGGCCTCGATACACATTTCACCTCTCCATTTTCGCCTCCCTTTTTTCTTGTTAGGCCTACACTGTTGTAGCTCTAGCCTACCAATGCAACATTTGATAACATTATTAGGCCTATGCATTATTTAATAACACGTTACACTGTCGTAAATAATCCCAATCATCAAAGTGCTTTATTTTTTCAACATCTTCATCTTTATTCAGTCAATTCAATATAGTCACAGTGGGGAATAGAGAGTGAGTTCATGGTCTCAATGTGTAAATTATTCGGACCAAGGACAGAGTTAGGGTCACACAGTGAAACACAGTAACACATAATCATTGTTTCTCTCTCCCCCCCCCCCCCTCCAAAATAACCCAAACTGTATGAAACAGATGAGGACCAACTATTGAAAAAGAAAGGCTTGCAGAAAAGAAGACATTCTGTTCATAATGAGTGATTTATTACATCACCTGAACTAAGTCTAACCATAGCTATTGCATGAATGCATGCATGAAGAGAAATGTCCCAGGAGCATTGAAACCACAACTACAATTAATACACAAACACACCCCCAAATAGCTTTAAGCTGCAAATTGAATGCAAATGATGACTTTTCACTGCTTATTTTCACTGTCAAAATATATGAATAATTTAGTCTGACATGTTCTCCACACAACTACATCCTGTATCAATATCCTTAACATATTTTTGGAGGTGTATATAACGGTTAGTGTCTGAATAAAACAAAACATTTCTGCAAAGCATAGTGAGGTAATATAGTGCAATAATTTCACAGTCAAAAAATTAAAACAATTTTTTAAATAATAATTACAATATTGAAATCAATGTGCCACATTATGGTTCACTAGTAGACCTCCATTTTACACTTCAATTGAACACATTGAAAACCTCTGATGAAAATGAAAATAAAACCCCAAAAAATGTTGAACAAGAACAAGTGGTAGCTTGCCTAATAATGTACAACATAATGTCATCCAGCGGTTCTCAAACATTTTTCTAATGGGGACCCCTTTTGGACCAAAGAATACTTCCGTGACCCCCCACCTCACATTTCCCAAATGCAAAAAGCCAAAAACATAGTTTTGCTTAAACTGTAACTTTGATGTACGTAAATCACATGAAAGGTAAATACATATATTACCCGCTGAAGTGAATATGAAGAGAATAAGTGAAATTATGAGCAATGTATGGAGAGGTTATAAAAGCAGCCGCTTCTGACCATGACCCCCCTGCAGTACCTTTGCGTACCCCTTAGGGCTCCCGACCCCCATGGACACCACTGATATAATGCATGTTTGTGTTATTCTCTGAGCACTCTGTCACATTCAGTTGAAGGAGGCTGGTTTGCACACTGTCAATATTCTCAACAACAACAAAAAACTTAGCTTATTGGCAATGTGCAGACCTACCTCCTTCAACTGTTTGACACTCTTGTCTGGCACCTGCAAAAAGTTTTTTTTGGATGTGCACACCCTACCAAAAAACACTCTGTCACACTCAGCATGTACAAAGTGATGGGTAACCTGGATTCATTAGTCTATCCATTCATGAGATCCAGTCACTTACAAACTTTAGGCAGTAGGGCAACTTACTTTTTAACTTTTAGCGAGCTTGCAATGTTTTACAGTGTATAGGTATACAGTACATCCTAAGGAGGCTCTTTTTTACGACCGGGTGGCACTTGCCTCTGCTTTGGATGAAACTGTGGCTTGGCCTTCTGTGCTTTCCACTGACAGAGTAGGATCATCTTGAAAGTGTCACGAAAGTTTTTGTTGCAGAGGGCATAGCACATGGGATTGATGGTGCTGTTCACGTAACACAACCAGTAGCCCAGAGCCCACAGCGTCTCAGGAATGCAATCAGTGCAGAACGTGTTCACCAGCACCATTATGTTATACGGCGTCCATGTCATCATGAAAGCCAGCAAAATTGCACTCAGGGTTTGAGCTGCTTTCTTCTCTTTCACGACCGACTGACTCTTGCGCTTGCTGAGGGACATCTTGGCTTTGTGGGCAAAGCGCTTAGCCATGGCAGCATGAATTTTGCTAGGCTGCTGTTCTGTAGTGTTCTCGCCATCTGACTGCGATAGGTTAACAATGTTATTACCGCCATTTTCATCAAAACTGTTGTTCTCTGGCCCATCAGCGCTGCTGTTTGTCTTAGTGGTTTCGTTAGGCTTTGAAGGCTTTGAGGCTTTGCTTTGGTTTCCGGACCCCTTTAGACCAGCAAGGTCTTTGGAACGATTCTCTGTTTCCTGGAAGATCTTCCAGAAGAGAAATGCCATGATGGTGACGGGCAGGTAGAACGCCGCGATAGCTGTGCAGAAGGTAATGATGGGCTCAGTCAGGAACTGGATGTAGCACTCGCCAGGTGGCACGGTGCGCTCCCCGACGATGAACTGCCAGAAGAGGATGGCAGGGGCCCAGAGCACAAAGGAGATGCTCCAAGCTGAGCAAATCATGGTCACGGCGCGCTTGGTGGTTCTTTTAGCTCTGTACGTCAAGGGTTGAGTGACGGAGAAATATCTGTCAAAACTGATGACGAGAAGATTCATGACTGAAGCATTACTGGCCACATAGTCAATAGCCAGCCATAGATCACACGCCCAGTTCCCCAGAGCCCAAGTGTCCATGATGATGTAAGTGGTGTATAGGTTCATAGAAAGGGTGCCAATGGTGAGATCAGCAAAAGCCAGACTGAGCAGGTAGTAATTGTTCACCGTCTTCAGCGCTTTGTTAATTTTGAATGACACTAGCACCAAGATGTTGCCAGTGACGGTGACCAGTGACAAAGATCCCGTCAGGAACACGATGACAATGACCTGCCAGATCGCATGGCCACCCAGTGGGTCAAATGAAACCGTTGAATTGTGAAAATCAGTTTGGGGAGCCCTGCTGGGGGAAAAGGTTTCATTCTGTGCATTTGATGAGCGCTCATCACGCTCATTCCATTCGGGTTCACGTTGGAAGCCAGCCCCCTTCATGTCTGGATATGCGCTCGTGAAGGACATCATGTAGACAGTGTTGCAGCGTTCTTGCTACATGCCCGGTTACCTGTGAAAAAAAACTGACAACACATCATTTCTGGATGGATTAACATCTGGCACAGGTCACAGTGAAGTTAGCTTGTACACAATTAGACCGCTTGAAAAAACCTCCGCACACTAACCATTTCCCTGTTTTCTTTAAAGGGACACTGTGCAGGAAATGGTCAAAAAAGGTACTGCAACTATGCTGCTCATTGAAACTGGGTTGGCTATCACCAAATTCGATATTTACATGAAAGTTTACTAAGTAATAAACAAATATTTTCTTGTATGGTCCACGTAGAGTCATTTTTGTAGCTAAAAATGGCTATTTTCGGAAATTCAAAATGGCGGACCATGGAGAAGATCCCCCTTTTCATGTATGAAAAGTACAATTTTTCCAATCATAATGAATACTTAGAATTTGATGGTGGAGGTAAGTATCCATGAAAAAGCTAACATTAGTGAATGGGCAGCATGAATTCTGGAAATAAACAACTAAAAATCTCACACAGTGCCCCTTTAACATACAATGTTTATGTCCTAAACCTTTAACAGGTAAACCTGATTGAAGGTCTAGGACCGAAACATCATGTACATGTATCAAGGAAAACAGCAAAATGGTTAATGCGTCAAAGTTTTTTCAAGTTGTCTGCTGAGTGACCCATGGGCCATCTCCTATGTGCCTGCCAGCTGAGATGTGCGGAAAAAAAGTTTAAGCTTGTACAACATTAAAATGGAGCCATTATTGTATACATCTGATTTCTGATACAGAATTACGTAACTGTACTAACAAACAAAGTTTGTTACATGTTGTTATTTACACAAGTTACATTTACATTTAGTATTTGACACAATATATATAGGAATATTTACCAAGTAATGAACTAATATGTATTAGTATGACCAAAATACAGTATGTTTTGCAGATAAAAATGACTATTTCTGGAAATTCAAAATGGCAGAGATGGAGAAGATCCCTCTTTTCATGTATGATCATACATCATACATCATACATGATCATACATTATGAGCAGACACCACAAGGCTACTTGGTAACCCCTGAGCAATATACAACTTTGGGTATAATATTTAGAGGATGCTGAGAAATGCTTTGACATACTAAAAGAACACTAAAAGGAACTGGAGCTCCCACATAAAGCGGTAGGTCAACTCCTCTCAATTCTCTCTCTCTATTTTATGTACTCGTAAATGCATGAAGTTAAAGTAATGCTGTCTGTAATGTGAATCGCAGTAAAATGAGTGAATGTACCGTTTGTGAATACCTGCCCTAGATCTCCACGTGTCCGTTGCTTTCACCCCTATGTTATAAGCAGCATCGGCTTCTCCATTGAGGAAAGGAAGGAAGAGGTTCCTGCCTGAGAAGAAGCAAAAATGTGAAAGAACCATCAGGAGAATTTTGTGGAAATCACTGATGTTTAAGTGCCAGCTCATCGGAAGTGATTTGACATATGCCAATCAAACTTGATTAAGATATCTGGGGCTTGGCCGTGAATCAAAAACAGCCATTTGGGGTTGTTGTTATTATTACAGCTTAGGCTAAGAGCACGTGCTTGGCCTCTGACGCTACATGTACCCCTTTGAAGGAATAATAACACACAAAATCTGCTGATAAGATGTATAAAAACCCTGGCCCTATTTACTTAAGCCAAAACTCAGGTCAAGTTTGAGGTGTTTGTTATCATAATTGTTCAAAAACCCCCGATGTACAAACAGCAACATTTTACCTTTTCTAGAAAGATAATGATCCTATCCGAATGCAATTGTGCATGATATGACACAGACTGATAGGGCAGGGCTAGCTGTGCACAGCGCTACTTTTTACAAATACTTGCATTACTGTAAGAAAAAAACTAAGTAAAATACTGTCCAATTTACAACAGACTAGAAAAATGATGACTTGTTATATACAGTACACATAATCGGATGTAGCCTCTGACTGTTTGTCAGTCAGAAGCTGTGTGCACATGTGGATGGCGTGACGTTACCCAGAAATCCATCTATAGCACCTTGTTGTACTGTAGGTAGGCTACCATTGCACTGCTGATTCTGGCATAGATTAGCATAGCCTGTAAAGAAATATTTGTAGAAACTAATACAGGCTATACTAATTAACACCAGAATCATCAATTTCTTGTCTTCAGCCAGATAGTTACAGTAGTTTGCTCAGGACAAATTATGTACCTGTAGACAGATGCTTGCATTCCCAGCAAACATGTTAAGGGTTGCTGAGGAAAGAAT